>NC_048585.1:10761099-10933599 GCF_013265735.2 Oncorhynchus mykiss
CATGACTCTATACCCTGTCTTCCAGTCAGCTGAGTAACTAGGCTGTTGGACGTGACTCTATTCCCTGTCTTCCAGTCAGCTGAGTAACTAGGCTGTTGGACATGACTCTATACCCTGTCTTCCAGTCAGCTGAGTAACTAGGCTGTTGGACATGACTCTATACCCTGTCTTCTAGTCAGCTGAGTAACTAGGCTGTTGGACATGACTCTACACCCTGTCTTCCAGTCAGCTGAGTAACTAGGCTGTTGGACGTGACTCTATTCCCTGTCTTCCAGTCAGCTGAGTAACTAGGCTATTGGACATGACTCTATACCCTGTCTTCCAGTCAGCTGAGTAACTAGGCTGTTGGACATGACTCTATACCCTGTCTTCTAGTCAGCTGAGTAACTAGGCTGTTGGACATGACTCTACACCCTGTCTTCCAGTCAGCTGAGTAACTAGGCTGTTGGACGTGACTCTATTCCCTGTCTTCCAGTCAGCTGAGTAACTAGGCTGTTGGACATGACTCTATACCCTGTCTTCCAGTCAGCTGAGTAACTAGGCTGTTGGACATGACTCTACACCCTGTCTTCCAGTCAGCTGAGTAACTAGGCTGTTGGACGTGACTCTATTCCCTGTCTTCCAGTCAGCTGAGTAACTAGGCTGTTGGACATGACTCTACACCCTGTCTTCCAGTCAGCTGAGTAACTAGGCTGTTGGACATGACTCTATACCCTGTCTTCCAGTCAGCTGAGTAACTAGGCTGTTGGACATGACTCTATACCCTGTCTTCTAGTCAGCTGAGTAACTAGGCTGTTGGACATGACTCTATACCCTGTCTTCTAGTCAGCTGAGTAACTAGGCTGTTGGACATGACTCTACACCCTGTCTTCCAGTCAGCTGAGTAACTAGGCTGTTGGACATGACTCTATACCCTGTCTTCCAGTCAGCTGAGTAACTAGGCTGTTGGACATGACTCTATACCCTGTCTTCCAGTCAGCTGAGTAACTAGGCTGTTGGACATGACTCTATACGCTGTCTTCCAGTCAGCTGAGTAACTAGGCTGTTGGACATGACTCTACACCCTGTCTTCCAGTCAGCTGAGTAACTAGGCTGTTGGACATGACTCTATACCCTGTCTTCTAGTCAGCTGAGTAACTAGGCTGTTGGACATGACTCTATACCCTGTCTTCCAGTCAGCTGAGTAACTAGGCTGTTGGACATGACTCTATACCCTGTCTTCCAGTCAGCTGAGTAACTAGGCTGTTGGACATGACTCTATACCCTGTCTTCCAGTCAGCTGAGTAACTAGGCTGTTGGACATGACTCTACACCCTGTCTTCCAGTCAGCTGAGTAACTAGGCTGTTGGACATGACTCTATACCCTGTCTTCCAGTCAGATTATAAACTCTGTCAGTCCGTTGCTGCTGTACCAGACATGATGGGTCATTTCCTGTGTGGTTCTGAGGAGCCCTGTGACCTTCTCGTTACGGGATGTGAAAAAGGAAGTACCTGTCTTCCTCTCCAGTCTACCACAGGACAGTGGTGTAAAGTACTTAAGTAAAAATACTTTAGAGTACTACTTACGTAGTTTTTAGGTATCTGTACTTTACTATTTATATTCATGACAACTTTTACTTCACTACATTCCTAAAGCAAATAATGCACTTTTTACTCCTTAAATTTTCCCTGCAACCTTCCAGTTACTAGTCCAACGCTCTAACCACTAGGCTACCCTACCACCCCACTAGGCTACCCTACCGCCCCACTAGGCTACCCTGCCGCCCCACTAGGCTACCCTGCCGCCCCACTAGGCTACCCTGCCGCCCCACTAGGCTACCCTGCCGCCCCACTAGGCTACCCTGCCGCCCCACTAGGCTACCCTGCCGCACCACTAGGCTACCCTGCCGCCCCACTAGGCTACCCTGCCGCCCCACTAGGCTACCCTGCCGCCCCACTAGGCTACCCTGCCGCCCCACTAGGCTACCCTGCCGCCCTACTAGGCTACCCTACCACCCCACTAGGCTACCCTACCGCCCCACTAGGCTACCCTGCCGCCCCACTAGGCTACCCTGCCGCCCCACTAGGCTACCCTGCCGCCCCTGGGTGAATTTAACTTTTCCTTGAGTCATTTTCCATTAAGGTATCTTTACCTTTACTCCAGGATGATAATTAGGTACTTTTTCCACCACTGCCAGAGGACCTGTTTAGGAATCTACACTGAGTATACAAAACATTAAGAACACTTCCCTAATATTACATTGCACCCCTGTTTGCCCTCAGAACAGCATTCAATTCATTGTGGCGTGGACTCGAATAGGTGTGGAAAGCGTTCCACAGGGAGGCTGGCCCATGTTGACTCCAATGCTTCCCACAGCTGTGTCACTAGAAACTGAAGGAGTGTGACAGAAACCGGTGCTCCTGTCACCTACTAACATACCCCGTTCAAAGGCACTTCAACCTTTTGTCTTGCCCATTCACCCTCTGAATAACACACACAATCCATGTCTCAAGGCTTAAAAATCCTCCTTTAACCCGTCTCCTCCCCTCCATCTACACGGATTGAAGTGGATTTAACAAGTGACGTCAATAAGGGATCATATCTTTCACCTGGATTCACCTGGTCAGTCTGTGTCATGCAAAGAGCAGATGTTCTTAATGTTTTGTAAACTCAGTGTATAGATATGCCTTGGCTTTGACCAATACCTCCTCCATTTCCCTAACTTTTAATAAGTCGGGTACCACACAGTGTTCATAGAGCAAGTAAGGTGTTGGTGTTGTCACTGGGCTGAGCGAGTGGGTTTAGGGGTGGGAAAGGGCACAGAGGAGTAACATGTGGTGGCATGAGGGTGAGAAGGGTGAGGGAAGAGAGGCAGTGAGAAGGGTGAGGAAAGAGAGGCAGTGAGAAGGGTGAGGAAAGAGAGGCAGTGAGAAGGGTGAGGAAAGAGAGAGAGGCAGTGAGAAGGGTGAGGAAAGAGAGAGAGGCAGTGAGAAGGGTGAGGGAAGAGAGGCAGTGAGAAGGGTGAGGAAAGAGAGGCAGTGAGAAGGGTGAGGGAAGAGAGGCAGTGAGAAGGGTGAGGGAAGAGAGAGAGAGGCAGTGAGAAGGGTGAGGGAAGAGAGAGAGGCAGTGAGAAGGGTGAGGAAAGAGAGAGAGGCAGTGAGAAGGGTGAGGGAAGAGAGGCAGTGAGAAGGGTGAGGAAAGAGAGGCAGTGAGAAGGGTGAGGAAAGAGAGGCAGTGAGAAGGGTGAGGGAAGAGAGGCAGTGAGAAGGGTGAGGGAAGAGAGAGAGAGGCAGTGAGAAGGGTGAGGAAAGAGAGAGAGGCAGTGAGAAGGGTGAGGGAAGAGAGAGAGGCAGTGAGAAGGGTGAGGGAAGAGAGAGAGGCAGTGAGAAGGGTGAGGAAAGAGAGAGAGGCAGTGAGAAGGGTGAGGGAAGAGAGAGAGGCAGTGAGAAGGGTGAGGAAAGAGAGAGAGGCAGTGAGAAGGGTGAGGGAAGAGAGAGGCAGTGAGAAGGGTGAGGAAAGAGAGAGAGGCAGTGAGAAGGGTGAGAGAAGAGAGGCAGTGAGAAGGGTGAGGAAAGAGAGAGAGGCAGTGAGAAGGGTGAGGGAAGAGAGAGAGAGGCAGTGAGAAGGGTGAGGAAAGAGAGAGAGGCAGTGAGAAGGGTGAGGGAAGAGAGAGAGGCAGTGAGAAGGGTGAGGAAAGAGAGAGAGGCAGTGAGAAGGGTGAGGGAAGAGAGGCAGTGAGAAGGGTGAGGGAAGAGAGGCAGTGAGAAGGGTGAGGAAAGAGAGAGAGGCAGTGAGAAGGGTGAGGAAAGAGAGAGAGGCAGTGAGAAGGGTGAGGGAAGAGAGAGGCAGTGAGAAGGGTGAGGGAAGAGAGAGAGGCAGTGAGAAGGGTGAGGAAAGAGAGAGAGGCAGTGAGAAGGGTGAGGGAAGAGAGAGAGGCAGTGAGAGGGTGAGGAAGGTGTTGAAAGAGAAGGAGACAGGAACAATGTGGCATAGTGTGTCTAGCCTCTACTTCTGTGTCCACCCAGTTCAGAATGTTAAACTGCTGTTTTCTTCTAGGCAACTACTGAAGACGGAGCTGGGCTCTTTCTTTACTGAATACCTCCAGGTAAGAGACTGTCTCTCTGCACCTCAGCACTGATATTAACATTACACTGATACTACTAACGTTACTCTGGTATTACTAACATTACTCTGCTATTAACATTACTCTGGTATTACTAACATTACTCTGGTATTACTAACATTACTATGGTATTACTATCATTACTCTGATATTACTAACATTACTCTGATATTACTAACATTACTCTGATATTACTAACATTACTCTGGTATTACTAACATTACTATGGTATTACTAACATTACTCTGATATTACTAACATTACTCTGATATTACTAACATTACTCTGATATTACTAACATTACTCTGATATTACTAACATTACTCTGATATTAACCTTACTCTGATATTACTAACATTACTCTGATATTACTAACATTACTCTGATATTAACCTTACTCTGATATTACTAACATTACTCTGATATTACTAACATTACTCTGATATTACTAACATTACTCTGATATTACTAACATTACTCTGATATTACTAACATTACTCTGATATTAACCTTACTCTGATATTACTAACATTACTCTGATATTACTAACATTACTCTGATATTAACCTTACTCTGATATTACTAACATTACTCTGATATTACTAACATTACTCTGATATTACTAACATTACTCTGATATTACTAACATTAATCTGATATTAACCTTACTCTGATATTACTAACATTACTCTGATATTACTAACATTACTCTGATATTAACCTTACTCTGATATTACTAACATTACTCTGATATTACAAACATTACTCTGATATTACTAACATTACTCTGGTATTACGAACATTACTCTGGTATTACTGACATTACTCTGATATTAACATTACTCTGATATTACTAGCGTTACTCTGATATTACTACCATTACTCTGATATTAACATTACTCTGATATTGCTAACATTACTCTGGTATTACTCTGCTATTACTAACATTACTCTGGTATTACTAACATTACTCTGGTATTACTACCATTGCTCTGATATTAACATTACTCTGATAGTAACGTTGCGCCAACATCACAAGTATTACTCTGATATTACTAACACTACTCTGATATTACTAACATTACTCTGATATTACTAACATTACTCCGATATTAACATTACTCTGATATTACTAACGTTACTCCGGTATTACTAACATTACCCTGGTACCGCTAACATGACTCTGATATTAACATTGCTCTGATATTACTAACGTTACTCTGATATTACTACCATTACTCTGATATTAACATTACTCTGATATTACTAACATTACTATGGTATTACTCTGATATTACTATCATTACTCTGGTATTACTCTGATATTACTAGCATTACTCTGGTATTACTAACATTACTCTGGTATTAACATTACTCTGGTATTACTACCATTACTCTGATAGTAACGTTGCGCCAACATCACAAGTATTACTCTGATATTACTAACACTACTCTGATATTACTAACATTACTCTGATATTACTAACATTACTCTGATATTACTATCGTTACTCTGATATCAGTAACATTACTCCGATATCAAATTACTTTGATATTAACATTACTCTGATATTATTAACATTACTCTGATATTATTAACATTACTCTGATATCAACATTACTATGGTATTCCTAACATTACTCTGATCTTTCTAACATTACTCTGATATTGCTAGCATTACTCTGATAGTACTAACATTACTCTGATAGTAACATTACTCTGATATTAACATTACTCTGATATGACTAATATTACTCTGCTATTACCAACATTACTCTGATATTACCAGCATTACTCTGATATTACTAACATTACTCTGATATTACCAACATTACTCTGATATTACTGACATTACTCTGATATTACTAACATTACTCTGGTATTACCGGCATTACTTTGATAGTTCTAGCATTACTCTGATATTACCAACATTACTCTGATATTACTAACATTACTCTGATATTTCTAACATTACTCTGGTATTACTAACATTACTCTGATATTACCAACATTACTCTGATATTACCAACATTACTCTGACATTACTAACATTACTCTGATATTACTACCATTACTTCGGTATTGACATTGCTTTGATATTACTAACATTACTCTGATATTACTAACATTACTCTGATATTACTACCATTACTCTGGTATTTCTAACATTACTATGGTATTACTAACATTGCCCTGGTATTACTAACATTACTCTGATATTAACATTACTCTGATATTACTAACGCTACTCTGATATTACTACCATTACTCTGCTATTAACATTACTCTGATATTACTAACATTACTCTGATATTACTAACATTAATCTGGTATTACTAACATTACTCTGGTATTAACACTACTCTGGTATTACTACCATTACTCTGATATTAACATTACTCTGATAGGAACGTTGTGCCAACATCACAAGTATTACTCTGATATTACTAACATTACTCTGATAGTACTAACATTACTCTATTACTAACATTACTCCGATATTAACATTACTCGGATATTACTAACGTTACTCCGGTATTACTAACATTACTCTGATACCGCTAACATTACTCTGATATTATCAACATTACTCTGATATTACTATCGTTACTCTGGTATTATTAACATTACTCTGCTATCAAAATTACTCTGATGGTAACATTACTCTGATATTACCATTACTCGGATGTTAACATTACTCCGATATTATTAACATTACTCTGATAACAACATTACTATGGTATTCCTAACATTACTCTGATCTTTCTAACATTACTCTGGTATTACTAGCATTACTCTGATAGTACTAACATTGCTCTGATAGTAACATTACTCTGATATTAGCATTACTCTGATATGACTAATATTACTCTGCTATTACCAACATTACTCTGATATTGCTAGCATTACTCTGATATTACTAACATTACTCTGATATTACCAACATTACTCTGACATTACCAACATTACTCTGATATTAGCAACATTACTCTGATATTACTAACATTACTCTGATATTACCAACATTACTCTGATATTGCCAACATTACTCTGATACTGTCAACATTACTCTGATATTACCAACATTACTCTGATATTACTAACATTACTCTGATATTACAAACATTACTCCGATATTAACATTACTCCGATATTACTAACATTACTCCGATATTACTAACATTACTCTGATATTACTAACATTGCTCTGATATTACTAACATTGCTCCGGTAGTGACATTACTCTGATATCGCAAATACTACTCTGATATTACTAACGTTACTCTGATATTACTAACATTGCTCCGATATTAACATTACTCTGATATTACTAACATTACTCTGATATTACTAACATTACTCTGATATTACTAACATTACTCCGATATTAACATTACTCTTAATATATTTTTTAAAAAGTCCTGGTCGTAGAATGTGAATCCTTGTTTTCTTTCCTCCTCTGCAGAATCAGCTGCTGACAAAGGGAATGGTGATACTGAGGGACAAAATGCGTTTCTATGAAGGTATGAATCATATTACATTACTAATACAATAAAGATGTAGCACTACTTACTAATACAATAAAGATGTAGCACTACTTACTAATACAATAAAGATGTAGTACTACTTACTAATACAATAAAGATGTAGCACTGTTTGAAGTACTGTCTGAAGTACTGTTGTAGCGCTGTTTGAAGTACTGTCATAGTACTGCTTGAAGTACGGTTGTAGTACTGTTTGAAGTACTGTTCTTGTACTGTATGAAATACTGTTGTAGTACTGTTTGAAGTACTGTCGTAGTACTGTTTGAAGTACTGTCGTAGTACTGTTTGAAGTACTGTCGTAGTACTGTTTGAAGTACTGTCGTAGTACTGTTTGAAGTACTGTCATGGTGCTATTTGAAGTACTGTCGTAGTATTGTTTGAAGTACTGTCGTAGTACTGTTTGAAGTACTGTCGTAGTACTGTTTGAAGTACTGTCATGGTGCTATTTGAAGTACTGTCGTAGTACTGTTTGAAGTACTGTTTGAAGTACTGTCGTAGTACTGTTTGAAATAATGTTGAAGAACTGTTTGAAGTGATGTTTGAAGTGATGTTTGAAGTACTGTCGTAGTACTGTTTGAAGTACTGTCACAGTACTGTTTGAAGTACTGGTTGGTCATAATGTAGCCTATTGTGGCCCATTATCGTCTCTGTTGAGGTATAGTCAAGTGGTGAAGATGCTCAAACCACCTGACCCTGACATCAAGTACACAGCTTATTTCTGCTGAAGTGCTATTGTCATGGCGACCAGACAGGAAGTGTTACTAACGTCACAGACCTCAGACCACAACCAGATGGGAGATTTGACATTGTTGAAGAAGTTGAACCAGGCCTCGTCCCTCACCCTCCTCTCCTTCCTCCCTCCCTTTACTGCCTCTCTTCGGTTCCTCGTCTGGTGTCAGTCAGCTTCTTACAATAGAACCCTTTCAAAATGACTTGTCCTCTTCAGATGGTTGAACCCAGTAGCCCTCTGCTCCAGCCGTGACCCAGCCGTCCCCGCCACCGTGACCCAGCCGCTCCCTGCCACCGTGACCCAGCGGCCCACACCACTGTGCCATTTGGCAGCACTGCTCAGAAACAGCTAACTGATAACTAAATCTCTCTCCGGATTCCCTCTGCCACAAGCAGGTCTCAGATCTCAGTGTGTGTGAGAGATGGGGTGTTGATGCATCTCTCTGCTGGTGTTAGTGCCTTTCAGGATCTGTATCTGTGACAAACCATGAGAAATTACAACATATCAAACAGAACATTCACACTTTTTTTGAGTCCATGCTAATTAGCACCATTGCTACTTTCTGATTGGTTATTTTGACTTCCGGGTTGTCTCCAGGTCAGAAGCTATTGGACTCCTTGGCAGAGACGTGGGACTTCTTCTTCTGTGATGTTCTGTCCATGCTTCAGGCTATCTTCTACCCAGTACAGGTACAGTTACTCATTTTGGGTGTCAGTACTGTCTATATTTAGTTGCAGCAGGTCCAGCTGTAGAACATGTGAGGTGCTGGTGATCCGCTCCGGTGAGCTCCTGCCCAAGTCAAGTCACTGGTTACTTCTCCCTGTGGTGTTTCCGTTGTATTCAGACAACTAAAAAGCAGCATACAGCAACATACAGTAACATACAGTAACATACAGTAACATACAGCAACATACAGCAACATACAGTAACATACAGTAACATACAGCAACATACAGTAACATACAGTAACATACAGTAACATACAGCAACATACAGCAACATACAGTAACATACAGCAACATACAGTAACATACAGCAACATACAGTAACATACAGTAACATACAGCAACATACAGTAACATACAGTAACATACAGTAGCATACAGTAACATACAGCAACATACAGTAACATACAGTATCCACTTGAACAGTAAGTTATTACATACAGTCCAGTGCACATTCTTACACAACAGAGTTTTCCAAAACAAATCAGGAGAATTTGATAGATTTTCCAAAAGCATTTCAACATAGAATAGAATGTTGAGTGGCCCTAAGCATGGTGTGTGTGTGTGTCTCTCTCTCTCTCTGTGTGTAGGTGTGTCTCTCTCTCTCTCTCTCTCTCTCTCTCTCTGTGTTTCTGTGTGTAGGTGTGTGTCTGTCTCTCTCTCTCTCTCTGTGTCTCTCTCCATGTGTTTCTATGTGTGTGTAATCTCTGTGTGTAATCTCTGTGTGTAATCTCTGTGTGTAATCTCTGTGTGTATGTGTGTGTCTGTCTCTCTCTGTGTCTCTCTCTCCATGTGTTTCTATGTGTGTGTAATCTCTGTGTGTAATCTCTGTGTGTAATCTCTGTGTGTAATCTCTGTGTGTAATCTCTGTGTGTAATCTCCACCAGGGTAAGGAGCCATCGGTGCGGCAGCTGGCCCTGCTTCACTTCAGGAGCATTATCACTCTGAACATCAAGCTAGAGGACGCCCTGTCCCGCCCCCGCGCCCGTGTCCCCCCCTCTATCATACAGATGTTACTGATACTGCAGGTAGGGAGGCACACACACACACACACACACACACACACACACACACAGTCAAACACGTACAGAGGTGTGCACTCAGACACACACATAAGGACTCAAATGAAATGTTATTTGTCACATGGTAAACAACAGGGTGTAGACTAACCGTGAAATGCTGACTGACAATGTAGAGAAAAATAGAAAGATAATAACACCAGGAATAAATACACAATGAGTAACAATGAGTTGATGTGCAGGGGTACGAGGTAATAACTTGACTATATACACGAGGTATCAGTACTGAGTTGATGTGCAGGGGTACGAGGTAATAACTTGACTATATACACGAGGTACCAGTACTGAGTTGATGTGCAGGGGTACGAGGTAATAACTTGACTATATATATGAGGTACCAGTACTGAGTTGATGTGCAGGGGTACGAGGTAATAACTTGACTATATACACGAGGTACCAGTACTGAGTTGATGTGCAGGGGTACGAGGTAATAACTTGACTACATACACGAGGTATCAGTACTAAGTTGATGTGCAGGGGTACGAGGTAATAACTTGACTATATACACAAGGTACCAGTACTGAGTTGATGTGCAGGGGTACGAGGTAATAACTTGACTATATACACGGGGTACGAGGTAATAACTTGGCTGTATACACGGGGTGCCAGTACTGAGTTGATGTGCTGGGGTACGAGGTAATAACTTGAGGTACCAGTACTGAGTTGATGTGTAGGGGTACGAGGTAATAACTTGACTATATACACGGGGTACGAGGTAATAACTTGACTATATACACAGGGTACGAGGTAATAACTTGACTATATACACAAGGTACCAGTACTGAGTTGATGTGCAGGGGTACGAGGTAATAACTTGACTATATACACGAGGTACCAGTACTGAGTTGATGTGCAGGGGTACCAGGTACCAGTACTGAGTTGATGTGCAGGGGTACGAGGTAATAACTTGACAATATACACAGGGTACCAGTACTGAGTTGATGTGCAGGGGTACGAGGTAATAACTTGACTATATACACGAGGTACCAGTACTGAGTTGATGTGCAGGGGTACGAGGTAATAACATGACTATATACACGGGGTACCAGTACTGAGTTGATGTGCAGGGGTACGAGGTAATAACTTGACTATATACACGAGGTACCAGTACTGAGTTGATGTGCAGGGGTACCAGGTGCCAGTACTGAGTTGATGTGCAGGGGTACGAGGTAATAACTTGACAATATACACAGGGTACCAGTACTGAGTTGATGTGCAGGGGTACGAGGTAATAACTTGACTATATACACGAGGTACCAGTACTGAGTTGATGTGCAGGGGTACCAGGTACCAGTACTGAGTTGATGTGCAGGGGTACGAGGTAATAACTTGACTATATACACGAGGTACCAGTACTGAGTTGATGTGCAGGGGTACGATGTAATAACTTGACTATATACACGGGGTACCAGTACTGAGTTGATGTGCAGGGGTACGAGGTAATAACTTGACTATATACACGGGGTACCAGTACTGAGTTGATGTGCAGGGGTACGAGGTAATAACATGACTATATACACGGGGTACCAGTACTGAGTAGATGTGCAGGGGTACGAGGTAATTGAGGTAGATATAGGTAGGGATAAAGTGACTAGGCAACAGGATAGATCATAAACAGTAGCAGCAGCTCGTGTGATGAGTCCAAAGAGTTAAATTCTCTGCAGTACCATAAATAGCAGACGACACCATTTCCTTGATGAACACAACGTCCTGAGCAGAAGCCAGATTGGATATTTTTTTTAAATGATCATACAACAGACCACATTTCCACCCTCCACACTCTAACTGACCAACAAGTAAACCAAGGCACAATCTACTCGTGTTTTATAGACTTCAAGAAGACATTTGATTCAATTTGGCACAAATGTCTTTATTTATAAACTAATAGAAAGTGGTATTGGAGGGAAAATATATGATGTTATTTAATCAGTGTACACTAAAAACAAATGGGCTGTTAAATTTGGCAACAAGCAAACAGACATCTTCTCTCAGGGACGTGGGGTGAAACAGGGCTGTCCAATAAGTCCAACACTGTTTAACATCTACATTAATGAATTGGCAAAAACATTAGAAGAATCGGCAGCACCTGGTATCACCCTACACAACACTGATATCAAGTGTCTGCTGTACGCAGATGACCTGGTGCTGCTGTCTCCTACTAAGGAGGAGGTACAGCTGCACCTAGATCATCTGCACCGGTTCTGTCAGACCTGGGCTCTGACCGTTAATCACAGGTTCTGTCAGACCTGGGCTCTGACCGTTAACCACAGGTTCTGTCAGACCTGGGCTCTGACCGTTAACCACAGGTTCTGTCAGACCTGGGCTCTGACCGTTAACCACAGGTTCTGTCAGACCTGGGCTCTGACCGTTAATCACAGGTTCTGTCAGACCTGGGCTCTGACCGTTAATCACAGGTTCTGTCAGACCTGGGCTCTGACCGTTAATCACAGGTTCTGTCAGACCTGGGCTCTGACCGTTAATCACAGGTTCTGTATAATAACATTCGAAAAAAGGTCTGGAAATCAGGATGAAAAATAGACATTATATTTGGACACAGTTCTATTAGAACCCACCAAAACCTACACATATCTAGGACTAAATATCAGCAACACAGGAAACGTACAGATGGCTGTGAAGGAGCTGAGAGACAAAGCAGGAAGAGCATTCTATGCCATTAAAAGAAACATTAAAATCAAAATTTCAATTAGAATCTGGCAACAACAAAAAGCTCATCAGTTGTTGAACCAGTTGCTCTATATGGCAGTGAAGTACGGGGTCCACCATCTAATAATTAATTCACCAAATGGGACAAACATCCAATTGAAATACTGCTTTCTGAGTTTTGCCAGACTGTGTTGCAAGTGCAAAGAAAAACTCCAAATAACGCATGTAGAGCATAATTGGACCAATACCCCCTCCTCATTCAAATAGAGAATAGAGACATCACATTTTACAACCATCTAAAAACAAGTGACCCCAAAACATTCCACCACACAGCTCTGCAGTGTCAAGAGATGAAACAAGAGAAGAGTCCACTCAGCCAGCTGGTTCTGAGGCTCAGTTCACTAACCCAAACCAACCCCATAGAGCCTCAGGACAGCACTCAGAAAATCTGGCCCAACCAAAACATCACAAAGCAAAAATAAAAATATATCACCTATTGGAAAGACACCACAAAACAATCTAAGTAAACTTCAATGCTATTAGTCTCTAAACAGACAGTACTTGGTGGCAGACTCTCTGACAACTGTGCCTGATAGAAAACTGAGGAAAACATTGACTAGGTACAGACTCAGTGACCACAGTCTGTCTACAGACAAACCTGGCTGCCCAGAGAGGACAGTCTGGCTATAGAGACCGGTCGTCACAGACAAACCTGGCTGCCCAGAGAGGACAGTCTGGCTATAGAGACCGGTCGTCACAAACAGGACAGGCTGGCTATAGAGACCGGTCGTCACAGACAAACCTGGCTGCCCAGAGAGGACAGGCTGGCTATAGAGACCGGTCGTCACAGACAAACCTGGCTGCCCAGAGAGGACAGGCTGGCTATAGAGACCGGTCGTCACAGACAAACCTGGCTGCCCAGAGAGGACAGGCTGGCTGTAGAGACCGGTCGTCACAGACAAACCTGGCTGCCCAGAGAGGACAGGCTGGCTATAGAGACCGGTCGTCACAGACAAACCTGGCTGCCCAGAGAGGACAGTCTGGCTGTAGAGACCGGTCGTCACAGACAAACCTGGCTGCCCAGAGAGGACAGGCTGGCTATAGAGACCGGTCGTCACAGACGAACCTGGCTGCCCAGAGAGGACAGGCTGGCTATAGAGATCGGTCATCACAGACGAACCTGGCTGCCCAGAGAGGACAGGCTGGCTATAGAGACCGGTCGTCACAGACAAACCTGGCTGCCCAGAGAGGACAGTCTGGCTATAGAGACCGGTCGTCACAGACAAACCTGGCTGCCCAGAGAGGACAGGCTGGCTATAGAGACCGGTCGTCACAGACAAACCTGGCTGCCCAGAGAGGACAGGCTGGCTATAGAGACCGGTCGTCACAGACAAACCTGGCTGCCCAGAGAGGACAGGCTGGCTATAGAGACCGGTCGTCACAGACAAACCTGGCTGCCCAGAGAGGACAGGCTGGCTATAGAGACCGGTCGTCACAGACAAACCTGGCTGCCCAGAGAGGACAGTCTGGCTATAGAGACCGGTCGTCACAGACAAACCTGGCTGCCCAGAGAGGACAGTCTGGCTATAGAGACCGGTCGTCACAGACAAACCTGGCTGCCCAGAGAGGACAGTCTGGCTATAGAGACCGGTCGTCACAGACAAACCTGGCTGCCCAGAGAGGACAGGCTGGCTATAGAGACCGGTCGTCACAGACAAACCTGGCTGCTCAGAGAGGACAGTCTGGCTATAGAGACCGGTCGTCACAGACAAACCTGGCTGCCCAGAGAGGACAGGCTGGCTATAGAGACCGGTCGTCACAGACAAACCTGGCTGCCCAGAGAGGACAGGCTGGCTATAGAGACCGGTCGTCACAGACAAACCTGGCTGCCCAGAGAGGACAGTCTGGCTATAGAGACCGGTCGTCACAGACGAACCTGGCTGCCCAGAGAGGACAGTCTGGCTATAGAGACCGGTCGTCACAGACGAACCTGGCTGCCCAGAGAGGACAGGCTGGCTATAGAGACCGGTCGTCACAGACAAACCTGGCTGCCCAGAGAGGACAGTCTGGCTATAGAGACCGGTCGTCACAGACAAACCTGGCTGCCCAGAGAGGACAGTCTGGCTATAGAGACCGGTCGTCACAGACAAACCTGGCTGCCCAGAGAGGACAGTCTGGCTATAGAGACCGGTCGTCACAGACAAACCTGGCTGCCCAGAGAGGACAGTCTGGCTATAGAGACCGGTCGTCACAGACAAACCTGGCTGCCCAGAGAGGACAGTCTGGCTATAGAGACCGGTCGTCACAGACGAACCTGGCTGCCCAGAGAGGACAGGCTGTGCTCACTCTGCTCCAGGGGAGAGGTAGAGACAGAACTGCATTTCCTATTACACTGGCAAATACTCAGATCTAAGATAATAATTATTTCCCAAAATTATCATTCAGAAACTGTCAAATATATTTAACTATAAAATAAAAAAAGCCAATATGTGCAGTTTTGGCAGCCAGCTATGTGTCCTCCTGACACAACCTGAGGGACAGCCAGCTATGTGTCCTCCTGACACAACCTGAGGGACAGCCAGCTATGTGTCCTCCTGACACAACCTGAGGGACAGTCAGCTATGTGTCCTCCTGACACAACCTGAGGGACAGACAGCTATGTGTCCTCCTGACACAACCTGAGGGACAGCCAGCTATGTGTCCTCCTGACACAACCTGAGGGACAGCCAGCTATGTGTCCTCCTGACACAACCTGAGGGACAGCAGCTATGTGTCCTCCTGACACAACCTGAGGGACAGCCAGCTATGTGTCCTCCTGACACAACCTGAGGGACAGACAGCTATGTGTCCTCCTGACACAACCTGAGGGACAGACAGCTATGTGTCCTCCTGACACAACCTGAGGGACAGCCAGCTATGTGTCCTCCTGACACAACCTGAGGGACAGACAGCTATGTGTCCTCCTGACACAACCTGAGGGACAGACAGCTATGTGTCCTCCTGACACAACCTGAGGGACAGACAGCTATGTGTCCTCCTGACACAACCTGAGGGACAGACAGCTATGTGTCCTCCTGACACAACCTGAGGGACAGACAGCTATGTGTCCTCCTGACACAACCTGAGGGACAGCCAGCTATGTGTCCTCCTGACACAACCTGAGGGACAGCCAGCTATGTGTCCTCCTGACACAACCTGAGGGACAGACAGCTATGTGTCCTCCTGACACAACCTGAGGGACAGCCAGCTATGTGTCCTCCTGACACAACCTGAGGGACAGCCAGCTGTGTGTCCTCCTGACACAACCTGAGGGACACCCAGCTATGTGTCCTCCTGACACAACCTGAGGGACAGACAGCTATGTGTCCTCCTGACACAACCTGAGGGACAGCCAGCTATGTGTCCTCCTGACACAACCTGAGGGACAGCCAGCTATGTGTCCTCCTGACACAACCTGAGGGACAGACAGCTATGTGTCCTCCTGACACAACCTGAGGGACAGACAGCTATGTGTCCTCCTGACACAACCTGAGGGACAGCCAGCTATGTGTCCTCCTGACACAACCTGAGGGACAGCCAGCTATGTGTCCTCCTGACACAACCTGAGGGACAGCCAGCTATGTGTCCTCCTGACACAACCTGAGGGACAGCCAGCTATGTGTCCTCCTGACACAACCTGAGGGACAGCCAGCTATGTGTCCTCCTGACACAACCTGAGGGACAGACAGCTATGTGTCCTCCTGACACAACCTGAGGGACAGCCAGCTATGTGTCCTCCTGACACAACCTGAGGGACAGCCAGCTATGTGTCCTCCTGACACAACCTGAGGGACAGCCAGCTATGTGTCCTCCTGACACAACCTGAGGGACAGCCAGCTATGTGTCCTCCTGACACAACCTGAGGGACAGCCAGCTATGTGTCCTCCTGACACAACCTGAGGGACAGCCAGCTATGTGTCCTCCTGACACAACCTGAGGGACAGCCAGCAAAAAGTGTAGAGCCTTACCATCTGTAGAGCATTACCATCTGTAGAGCGCTACCCTCTGTAGAGCCTTAACCTCTGTAGAGCCTTACCATCTGTAGAGCCTTACCATCTGTAGAGCATTACCCTCTGTAGAGCCTTACCCTCTGTAGAGCCTTAACCTCTGTAGAGCCTTACCATCTGTAGAGCCTTACCATCTGTAGAGCATTACCATCTGTAGAGCCTTACCCTCTGTAGAGCATTACCATCTGTAGAGCCTTACCCTCTGTAGAGCCTTACCATCTGTAGAGCCTTACCATCTGTAGAGCATTACCATCTGTAGAGCCTTACCCTCTGTAGAGCATTAACCTCTGTAGAGCCTTACGATCTGTAGAGCATTACCCTCTGTAGAGCATTAACCTCTGTAGAGCCTTACCATCTGTAGAGCCTTACGATCTGTAGAGCACTACCCTCTGTAGAGCATTACCTTACCATCTGTAGAGCATTACCCTCTGTAGAGCCTTACCCTCTGTAGAGCCTTAACCTCTGTAGAGCCTTACCATCTGTAGAGCCTTACCATCTGTAGAGCATTACCATCTGTAGAGCCTTACCCTCTGTAGAGCATTACCATCTGTACCCTCTGTAGAGCATTACCCTCTGTAGAGCCTTACCATCTGTAGAGCCTTACCATCTGTAGAGCATTACCATCTGTAGAGCCTTACCCTCTGTAGAGCATTAACCTCTGTAGAGCCTTACCCTCTGTAGAGCATTACCCTCTGTAGAGCCTTACCATCTGTAGAGCGCTACCCTCTGTAGAGCATTACCCTCTGTAGAGCATTACCCTCTGTAGAGCCTTACCATCTGTAGAGCCTTACCATCTGTAGAGCATTACCATCTGTAGAGCCTTACCCTCTGTAGAGCATTAACCTCTGTAGAGCCTTACGATCTGTAGAGCATTACCCTCTGTAGAGCATTAACCTCTGTAGAGCCTTACCATCTGTAGAGCCGTACCATCTGTAGAGCATTACCATCTGTAGAGCCTTACCCTCTGTAGAGCATTAACCTCTGTAGAGCCTTACGATCTGTAGAGCACTACCATCTGTAGAGCCTTACCCTCTGTAGAGAATTAACCTCTGTAGAGCCTTACGATCTGTAGAGCACTACCCTCTGTAGAGCATTACCCTCTGTAGAGCACTGCCCTCTGTAGAGCACTACCCTCTGTAGAGCATTACCCTCTGTAGAGCGCTACCCTCTGTAGAACACTACCCTCTGTAGAGCACTACCCTCTGTAGAGCATTATCCCCTGTACAGCCTTACCATCTGTAGAGCATTACCCTCTGTGAAGCATTACCCTCTGTAGAGCATTACCCTCTGTATAGCCTTACCATATGTAGAGCATTACCATATGTAGAGCATTACCCTCTGTGGAGCATTACCCTCTGTAGAGCCTTGTGGTCGGATGCCAAGCTGTTGCCATACCAAGCAGTGATGCAGCTAGTCAAGATGCTCTCTGTGGTGCAGCTGTAGATGTTTTTAAGGATTGGTTGTTTTGACTTCCTGGTTGACCCCAGGTCAGAAGCTACTGGTTGTTTTGACCTCCTGGTTGCCCCCAAGTCAGAAGCTACTGGTTGTTTTGACTTCCTGGTTGACCCCAGGTCAGAAGCTACTGGTTGTTTTGACTTCCTGGTTGACCCCAGGTCAGAAGCTACTGGTTGTTTTGACTTCCTGGTTGCCTCCTGGTCAGAAGCTACTGGTTGTTTTGACTTCCTGGTTGCCACCAGGTCAGAAGCTACTGGTTGTTTTGACTTCCTGGTTGACCCCAGGTCAGAAGCTACTGGTTGTTTTGACTTCCTGGTTGACCCCAGGTCAGAAGCTACTGGTTGTTTTGACTTCCTGGTTGACCCCAGGTCAGAAGCTACTGGTTGTTTTGACTTCCTGGTTGCCTCCAGGTCAGAAGCTACTGGTTGTTTTGACTTCCTGGTTGCCACCAGGTCAGAAGCTACTGGTTGTTTTGACTTCCTGGTTGACCCCAGGTCAGAAGCTACTGGTTGTTTTGACTTCCTGGTTGCCCCCAGGTCAGAAGCTACTGGTTGTTTTGACTTCCTGGTTGCCCCCAGGTCAGAAGCTACTGGTTGTTTTGACTTCCTGGTTGACCCCAGGTCAGAAGCTACTGGTTGTTTTGACTTCCTGGTTGACCCCAGGTCAGAAGCTACTGGTTGTTTTGACTTCCTGGTTGACCCCAGGTCAGAAGCTACTGGTTGTTTTGACTTCCTGGTTGACCCCAGGTCAGAAGCTACTGGTTGTTTTTACTTCCTGGTTGACCCCAGGTCAGAAGCTACTGGTTGTTTTGACTTCCTGGTTGACCCCAGGTCAGAAGCTACTGGTTGTTTTGACTTCCTGGTTGACCCCAGGTCAGAAGCTACTGGATTCTCTGGCAGAGACGTGGGACTTCTTCTCTCCATGCTTCAGACTATCTTCTATAATTCCACATCAACATCAATATAAAATAGTAACTGCATACGAAGTAAGACATCTGTCATATTGGGCTGAGTTATGTGCAGTTATCTGGATCATCTCTGTTCTCAGTGGTTAGCATGATGCCAGACCAGATCATCTCTCAGTGGTTAGCATGATGCCAGACAAGATCATCTCTCAGTGGTTAGCATGATGCCAGACCAGATCATCTCTCAGTGGTTAGCATGATGCCAGACCAGATCATCTCTCAGTGGTTAGCATGATGCCAGACCAGATAATCTCTCAGTGGTTAGCATGATGCCAGACCAGATCATCTCTCAGTGGTAAGCAGGATTTGAGACCAGATCATCTCTGTTCTCAGTGGTTAGCAGGATGCCAGACCAGATTATTTATTTTCTCAGTGGTTAGCAGGATGCCAGACCAGACCAGATCATCTCTGTGGTTAGCAGGATGCCAGACCAGATCATCTCTGTTCTCAGTGATTAGCAGGATGCCAGACCAGACCAGATCATCTCTCAGTGGTTAGCAGGATGTGAGACCAGATCATCTCTGTTCTCAGTGATTAGCAGGATGCCAGACCAGATCATCTCTCAGTGGTTAGCAGGATACCAGACCAGATCATCTCTCAGTGGTCAGCAGGATGCCAGACCAGATCATCTCTCAGTGGTCAGCAGGATGCCAGACCAGAGAGAGTGTGATATAGTGAGCAGGATGCCAGACCAGAGGGAGTGTGATATAGTGAGCAGGATGCCAGACCAGAGAGAGTGTGATATAGTGAGCAGGATGCCAGACCAGAGAGATTGTGATATAGTGAGCAGGATGCCAGACCAGAGAGAGTGTGATATAGTGAGCAGGATGCCAGACCAGAGAGAGTGTGATATAGTGAGCAGGATGCCAGACCAGAGGGAGTGTGATATAGTGAGCAGGATGCCAGACCAGAGGGAGTGTGATATAGTGAGCAGGATGCCAGACCAGAGGGAGTGTGATATAGTGAGCAGGATGCCAGACCAGAGGGAGTGTGATATAGTGAGCAGGATGCCAGACCAGAGGGAGTGTGATATAGTGAGCAGGATGCCAGACCAGAGAGAGTGTGATATAGTGAGCAGGATGCCAGACCAGAGGGAGTGTGATGTAGTGAGCAGGATGCCAGACCAGAGAGAGTGTGATATAGTGAGCAGGATGCCAGACCAGAGGGAGTGTGATATAGTGAGCAGGATGCCAAACCAGAGAGAGTGTGATATAGTGAGCAGGATGCCAGACCAGAGGGAGTGTGATATAGTGAGCAGGATGCCAGACCATAGAGAGTGTGATATAGTGAGCAGGATGCCAGACCAGAGGGAGTGTGATATAGTGAGCAGGATGCCAGACCAGAGGGAGTGTGATATAGTGAGCAGGATGCCAGACCACAGAGAGTGTGATATAGTGAGCAGGATGCCAGACCAGAGGGAGTGTGATATAGTGAGCAGGATGCCAGACCAGAGAGAGTGTGATATAGTGAGCAGGATGCCAGACCAGAGAGAGTGTGATATAGTGAGCAGGATGCCAGACCAGAGAGAGTGTGATATAGTGAGCAGGATGCCAGACCAGAGGGAGTGTGATATAGTGAGCAGGATGCCAGACCAGAGAGAGTGTGATATAGTGAGCAGGATGCCAGACCAGAGAAAGTGTGATATAGTGAGCAGGATGCCAGACCAGAGGGAGTGTGATATAGTGAGCAGGATGCCAGACCAGAGAGAGTGTGATATAGTGAGCAGGATGCCAGACCAGAGGGAGTGTGATATAGTGAGCAGGATGCCAGACCAGAGAGTGTGATATAGTGAGCAGGATGCCAGACCAAAGGGAGTGTGATATAGTGAGCAGGATGCCAGACCAGAGAGAGTGTGATATAGTGAGCAGGATGCCAGACCAGAGAGTGTGATATAGTGAGCAGGATGCCAGACCAGAGAGTGTGATATAGTGAGCAGGATGCCAGACCAGAGGGAGTGTGATATAGTGAGCAGGATGCCAGACCAGAGGGAGTGTGATATAGTGAGCAGGATGCCAGACCAGAGAGTGTGATATAGTGAGCAGGATGCCAGACCAGAGGGAGTGTGATATAGTGAGCAGGATGCCAGACCAGAGAGTGTGATATAGTGAGCAGGATGCCAGACCAGAGAGTGTGATATAGTGAGCAGGATGCCAGACCAGAGGGAGTGTGATATAGTGAGCAGGATGCCAGACCAGAGAGTGTGATATAGTGAGCAGGATGCCAGACCAGAGGGAGTGTGATATAGTGAGCAGGATGCCAGACCAGAGAGAGTATGATATAGTGAGCAGGATGCCAGACCAGAGAGTGTGATATAGTGAGCAGGAGAGCGATGTGACAGGAAACAGTCAGAGTGAAGTCAGAAAGGAGACTTCTTCCCATGAGAATAACAGTTACATGTAGTGGAGATACTTTTAGTCATTTCCATATTAATTCAACATTTACCAATCTTTTTTTTTTGGCATCCATATATATATTTTTCCGACATCCATATATATGTCATTTTCATTCATGTTATAATATATTAACATTAAGATTCATATGTAAACAGATGTCGACCCCCACCTCAGTTTATGTGTGTATGCATGCGTCTGTGTCTGTGACTTCGCTGCACAGTTCTCCACTGACATCATTAGAGTGACTGGGTGACCCAGATCTGCTGTCTCCTCTCTGCCAGCCAGACGCCAGGAGCCAGGGACAAACTGGAGCACACAGGAGTAGAGTAGTAGAGAGTAGATAGTAGAGTAGAAAGAGAAACCAGAGAGATGGATAAAGAGACTGAGAGATGGACAGAGAAAGAGACTGAGGGATAAACAGAGCGAGAGACAGGAAGTAAGGGTGATAGATACAAATAACCTATACTAGGAGACAGAGGTTTAATGGAGAACACAGGGAAGGATAGAAAGACTCCCTCATTTGCAGCAGAAATAGAAAGAGAGCAGAGAACAGGACCAAGGGAGAGGAGAGAACAGAGAACAGGACCAAGAGAACAGAGAACAGGACCAAGAGAGAGGAGAGAACAGAGAACAGGACCAACAGAACAGAGAACATGACAAAAAGAGAGGAGAGAACAGGACCAAGAGAACAGAGAACAGGACCAAGAGAGAGGAAAGAATAGAGGACAGGACCAAGAGAGAGGAGAGAACAGAGAACAGGACCAAGAGAGAGGAGAGAACAGGACCAAGAGAACAGAGAACAGGACCAAGAGAGAGGAGAGAACAGGACCAAGAGAACAGAGAACAGGACCAAGAGAGAAGAGAGAACAGGACCAAGAGAACAGAGAACAGGACCAAGATAGAGGAGAGAACAGGACCAAGAGAACAGAGAACAGGACCAAGAGAGAACAGAGAACAGGACCAAGAGAGAGGAGAGAACAGAGAACAGGACCAAGAGAGAGGAGAGAACAGAGAACAGGACCAAGAGAACAGAGAACAGGACCAAGAGAGAGGAGAGAACAGAGAACAGGACCAAGAGAACTGAGAACATGACAAAGAGAGAGGAGATAACAGAGAACAGGACCAAGAGAACAGGACCAAGATAGGGGAGAGAACAGAGAACAGGACGGAGAGACAGGAGAGAACAGAGAATAGGACCAAGAGAGAGGAGAGAACAGAGAACAGGACCAAGAGAGAGGAGAGAACAGAGAACAGGACCAAGAGAGAGGAGAGAATAGGACCAAGAGAACAGAGAACAGGACCAAGAGAGAGGAGAGAACAGGACCAAGAGAACAGAGAACAGGACCAAGAGAGAGGAGAGAACAGGACCAAGAGAGAGGAGAGAACAGGACCAAGAGAGAGGAGAGAACAGGACCAAGATAGAGGAGAGAACAGGACCAAGATAGAGGAGAGAACAGGACCAAGATAGAGGAGAGAACAGGACCAAGAGAACAGAGAACAGGACCAAGAGAGAACAGAGAACAGTACCAAGAGAGAGGAGAGAACAGGACCAAGAGAACAGAGAACAGGACCAAGAGAGAGGAGAGAACAGGACCCAGAGAACAGGACCAAGAGAACATAGAACAGGACCAAGAGAGAGGAGAGAACAAGACCAAGAGAACAGAGAACAGGACCAAGAAAGATGAGAGAACAGAGAACAGGACCAAGAGAACAGAGAACATGACAAAGAGAGAGGAGAGAACAGGACCAAGAGAACAGAGAACAGGACCAAGAGAACATAGAACAGGACCAAGAGAGAGGAGACAACAGGACCAAGAGAGAGGAGAGAACAGAGAACAGGACCAAGAGAGAGGAGAGAACAGGACCAAGAGAGAGAAGAGAACAGGACCAAGAGAGAGGAGAGAACAGAGAACAGGACCAAGAGAACAGAGAACATGACCAAGAGAGAGGAGACAACAGGACCAAGAGAGAGGAGAGAACAGAGAACAGGACCAAGAGAACAGAGAACAGGACCAAGAGAGAGGAGAGAACAGAGAACAGGACCAAGAGAACTGAGAACATGACAAAGAGAGAGGAGATAACAGAGAACAGGACCAAGAGAACAGGACCAAGATAGGGGAGAGAACAGAGAACAGGACGGAGAGACAGGAGAGAACAGAGAATAGGACCAAGAGAGAGGAGAGAACAGAGAACAGGACCAAGAGAGAGGAGAGAACAGAGAACAGGACCAAGAGAGAGGAGAGAATAGGACCAAGAGAACAGAGAACAGGACCAAGAGAGAGGAGAGAACAGGACCAAGAGAACAGAGAACAGGACCAAGAGAGAGGAGAGAACAGGACCAAGAGAGAGGAGAGAACAGGACCAAGAGAGAGGAGAGAACAGGACCAAGATAGAGGAGAGAACAGGACCAAGATAGAGGAGAGAACAGGACCAAGATAGAGGAGAGAACAGGACCAAGAGAACAGAGAACAGGACCAAGAGAGAACAGAGAACAGTACCAAGAGAGAGGAGAGAACAGGACCAAGAGAACAGAGAACAGGACCAAGAGAGAGGAGAGAACAGGACCCAGAGAACAGGACCAAGAGAACATAGAACAGGACCAAGAGAGAGGAGAGAACAAGACCAAGAGAACAGAGAACAGGACCAAGAAAGATGAGAGAACAGAGAACAGGACCAAGAGAACAGAGAACATGACAAAGAGAGAGGAGAGAACAGGACCAAGAGAACAGAGAACAGGACCAAGAGAACATAGAACAGGACCAAGAGAGAGGAGACAACAGGACCAAGAGAGAGGAGAGAACAGAGAACAGGACCAAGAGAGAGGAGAGAACAGGACCAAGAGAGAGAAGAGAACAGGACCAAGAGAGAGGAGAGAACAGAGAACAGGACCAAGAGAACAGAGAACATGACCAAGAGAGAGGAGACAACAGGACCAAGAGAGAGGAGAGAACAGAGAACAGGACCAAGAGAGAGGAGAGAACAGGACCAAGAGAGAGAAGAGAACAGGACCAAGAGAACAGGACCAAGAGAGGATAGAGGAGAGAACAGGACCAAGAGAGAGGAGAGAACAGAGAACCAGGACCAATAGAGAGGAGAGAACAGGACCAAGAGAGAACAGAGAACAGGACCAAGAGAACAGAGAACATGACCAAGATACCAGAGAACAGGACCAAGAGAGGAGGGCTACTCTTGTCTGTCTGTCTCTCTCTCTCCCTTTCCCCCTCCCCCTTTCTCATTACTCTGTGGTACAGCTTGGGTGACACCTTACACTGGAGACACCATTCTATCTAAGTGGCCTGTATTGCTCACTGGGCCACATCTGCTACTGATTAAAGTGTCCAGAGGGCACACAGACAAAGGATCAGTTTGTTTTGACAAGGGAAGAATGTACGTTTTGTTGAAGTTTTGTTCCCATACCCCAATGGCAATGGATCTCTCTCTCCTCTCTCTCTGTCTCTCTGTCTCTCTCTCTGTCTCTCTCTCTCTCTGTCTCTCTCTCTTTCTCTCCCTCTCTCTCTCTCTCTCTCTCTCTCTCTCTCTCCTCTCTCTGTCTCTCTCTCTCTCTCCTCTCTCTCCTCTCCTCTCTCTCTCTCTGTCTCTCTCTCTCTCCTCTCCCTCTCTCTCTGTCTCTCCTCTCTCTCTTCTCTCTCTTCTCTCTCCTCTCTCTCCGTCTCTCTCTCTGTATCTCTCTCTCTCTCTCGCTGTATCTCCTCTCTCTCTCTCTCCTCTCTCCTCTCTCTCTCTTTCCTCTCTCTCTCTCTCTCTCTCTCTCTCTCTCTCTGGTCTTGGTCTTTGTTGTAACAGCTTTCATCTGTGAACAATTTCTCTCCATTTTACTTGTTTTGCATTGATGTCATTACTCCAGTCAATGCATTGATGTGGTGGTTGTCAAACTCTGGTTAGCTAGATGTTTTATGTTGTGGTTGAGTGAGTCAATGTATTATCGGAAGACAGTCTCCCTTCACCAATGTTTTGTTCCTTTTCAGGTTTCATGACAAAATAGTTCTGGTAAAGAAGTTGTTCTGGAAAGGATTTGGGTAAATTAAGTCCCAAACAAGCAAACTAGTTCCAGATCTCCCCATAATAGGTATTTAGTGTCATTAGCGAACACTCAGTCTGGGACTTTCCATGGTGTGTACGTGTAATTTTACTGTCAATGATCGGTACAGGGTAGGACAGTTACTGTCTCTCCTCTGACAGGCAGTTAGTTACTGTCTCTCCTCTGACAGACAGTCAGTTACTGTCTCTCCTCTGACAGACAGTTAGTTACTGTCTCTCCTCTGACAGACAGTCAGTTACTGTCTCTCCTCTGACAGGCAGTTAGTTACTGTCTCTCCTCTGACAGGCAGTTCATTACTGTCTCTCCTCTGACAGGCAGTTAGTTACTGTCTCTCCTCTGACAGACAGTCAGTTACTGTCTCTCCTCTGACAGACAGACAGTTACTGTCTCTCCTCTGACAGACAGTTAGTTACTGTCTCTCCTCTGACAGACAGTCAGTTACTGTCTCTCCTCTGACAGACAGACAGTTACTGTCTCTCCTCTGACAGACAGTTAGTTACTGTCTCTCCTCTGACAGACAGTTAGTTACTGTCTCTCCTCTGACAGACAGTTAGTTACTGTCTCTCCTCTGACAGACAGTTAGTTACTGTCTCTCCTCTGACAGACAGTTAGTTACTGTCTCTCCTCTGATATACAGTTAGTTACTGTCTCTCCTCTGACAGACAGTCAGTTACTGTCTCTCCTCTGACAGACAGTTAGTTACTGTCTCTCCTCTGACAGACAGTTAGTTACTGTCCTCTGATATACAGTTAGTTAGTTAGTTAGTTAGTGTCTCTCCTCTGACAGACAGTTAGTTACTGTCTCTCCTCTGACAGACAGTCAGTTACTGTCTCTCCTCTGACAGACAGTTAGTTACTGTCCTCTGATATACAGTTAGTTACTGCCTCTCCTCTGATATAGTTACTCAGTTACATTCCTCCAGCTCAGTATTTACTCAGTGTTTTCTGCATGCTCTTACCCTGCCCCCTTTCTTTCTGTTCTGTCCTAAACAACAAACACAGA
The DNA here is from genome assembly GCF_013265735.2 of Oncorhynchus mykiss. Taxonomy (NCBI): domain Eukaryota; kingdom Metazoa; phylum Chordata; class Actinopteri; order Salmoniformes; family Salmonidae; genus Oncorhynchus; species Oncorhynchus mykiss. The sequence continues at coordinate 10,787,867 of NC_048585.1, forward strand.
GCCCTCTAATGGACAATGTATTTCCTCAGAAACTAAGATTTCAATAGACTCAAATATGGTTAGTTACTGTCTCTCCTCTGATATACAGTTAGTTACTGTCTCTCCTCTGACAGACAGACAGTTACTGTCTCTCCTCTGACAGACAGTTAGTTACTGTCTCTCCTCTGACAGACAGTTAGTTACTGTCTCTCCTCTGACAGACAGTTAGTTACTGTCTCTCCTCTGACAGACAGTTAGTTACTGTCTCTCCTCTGACAGACAGTTAGTTACTGTCTCTCCTCTGATATACAGTTAGTTACTGTCTCTCCTCTGACAGACAGTCAGTTACTGTCTCTCCTCTGACAGACAGTTAGTTACTGTCTCTCCTCTGACAGACAGTTAGTTACTGTCCTCTGATATACAGTTAGTTAGTTAGTTAGTTAGTGTCTCCTCTGACAGACAGTTAGTTACTGTCTCTCCTCTGACAGACAGTCAGTTACTGTCTCTCCTCTGACAGACAGTTAGTTACTGTCCTCTGATATACAGTTAGTTACTGCCTCTCCTCTGATATAGTTACTCAGTTACATTCCTCCAGCTCAGTATTTACTCAGTGTTTTCTGCATGCTCTTACCCTGCCCCCTTTCTTTCTGTTCTGTCCTAAACAACAAGCACAGAGCCCTCTAATGGACAATGTATTTCCTCAGAAACTAAGATTTCAATAGACTCAAATATGGTTATGGTTTGAGGACAGATTTATTTTAGGTGGTTGACAAATGATAAGCACTGATTTTTGAGTGTACAGCAGGTGTGGTGTCCTGTGGGAGTTTCAGTGTGTGTGTGTGTGTGTTCCAGGGTGTCCATGAGTCTAGAGGAGTGACTGAGGACTAACTGTGTTGTGTGTGTTCCAGGGTGTCCATGAGTCTAGAGGAGTGACTGAGGACTAACTGTGATGTGTGTGTTCCAGGGTGTCCATGAGTCTAGAGGAGTGACTGAGGACTAACTGTGATGTGTGTGTTCCAGGGTGTCCATGAGTCTAGAGGAGTGACTGAGGAGTACCTGCGTCTGGAAGCTTTGGTTCAGAAGGTGGTGTCTCCATACCTGGGAACCCACGGCCTCTACTCCAACGACGGATCCTCAATGCAATACTCCTCCTGCGTACTGGGTAGTTAGACTGATACTCATAAAGCTAAATGATTTAGATTTCATCATGCATGATATTTACTCTCCATTCACAGCTGTTCAGCTGTTGTGCTGTTAGTTTCCTGTGTTATACGGGTCTAGACGGCCTCAACGTCTGTCTCGTTTTCACATCTCATCTTTCTCCCTCTCTCTCTCTCCCTCCCTCCATCCCACCACTTCTTTCTCTCCTTCACTCACCCCTCTTCACCCCTCCTCCTATCCTCATCCCTCTTCACCCCTCCTCCTATCCTCATCCCTCTTCACCCCTCCTCCTATCCTCAACCCTCTTCACCCCTCCTCCTATCCTCATCCCTCTTCACCCCTCCTCCTATCCTCATCCCTCTTCACCCCTCATCCCTCTTCACCCCTCCTCCTATCCTCATCCCTCTTCACCCCTCCTCCTATCCTCATCCCTCTTCACCCCTCCTCCTATCCTCATCCATCTTCACCCCTCCTCCTATCCTCATCCCTCTTCACCCCTCCTCCTATCCTCATCCCTCTTCACCCCTCATCCCTCTTCACTCCTCCTCCTATCCTCATCCCTCTTCACCCCTCCTCCTATCCTCATCCCTCTTCACCCCTCCTCCTATCCTCATCCCTCTTCACCCCTCCTCCTATCCTCATCCCTCTTCACCCCTCCTCCTATCCTCATCCCTCTTCACCCCTTCTCCTATCCTCATCCCTCTTCACTCCTCCTCCTATCCTCATCCCTCTTCACCCCTCCTCCTATCCTCATCCCTCTTCACCCCTCCTCCTATCCTCATCCCTCTTCACCCCTCATCCCTCTTCACTCCTCCTCCTATCCTCATCCCTCTTCACCCCTCCTCCTATCCTCATCCCTCTTCACCCCTCCTCCTATCCTCATCCCTCTTCACCCCTCCTCCTATCCTCATCCCTCTTCACTCCTCATCCCTCTTCACCCCTCCTCCTATCCTCATCCCTCTTCACCCCTCATCCCTCTTCACCCCTCCTCCTATTCTCATCCCTCTTCACCCCTCCTCCTATCCTCATCCCTCTTCACCCCTCCTCCTATCCTCATCCCTCTTCACCCCTCCTCCTATCCTCATCCCTCTTCACCCCTCCTCCTATCCTCAACCCTCTTCACCCCTCATCCTATCCTCATCCCTCTTCACCCCTCCTCCTATCCTCATCCCTCTTCACTCCTCCTCCTATCCTCATCCCTCTTCACCCCTCCTCCTATCCTCATCCCTCTTCACCCCTCCTCCTATCCTCATCCCTCTTCACTCCTCATCCTATCCTCATCCCTCTTCACCCCTCATCCCTCTTCACCCCTCCTCCTATCCTCATCCCTCTTCACCCCTCCTCCTATCCTCATCCCTCTTCACCCCTCCTCCTATCCTCATCCCTCTTCACCCCTCATCCTATCCTCATCCCTCTTCACCCCTCCTCCTATCCTCATCCCTCTTCACTCCTCCTCCTATCCTCAACCCTCTTCACTCCTCCTCCTATCCTCATCCCTCTTCACCCCTCATCCCTCTTCACCCCTCCTCCTATCCTCATCCCTCTTCACCCCTCCTCCTATCCTCATCCCTCTTCACCCCTCCTCCTATCCTCATCCCTCTTCACTCCTCCTCCTATCCTCAACCCTCTTCACTCCTCCTCCTATCCTCATCCCTCTTCACCCCTCATCCCTCTTCACCCCTCTTCCTATCCTCATCCCTCTTCACCCCTCCTCCTATCCTCATCCCTCTTCACCCCTCCTCCTATCCTCATCCCTCTTCACCCCTCCTCCTATCCTCATCCCTCTTCACTCCTCCTCCTATCCTCACTCCTCCTCCTATCCTCATCCCTCTTCACCCCTCCTCCTATCCTCATCCCTCTTCATCCCTCCTCCTATCGTCTCTCCAGAAAAGCGTCTGCAGCGGTGCTGGCCCAAGTCAGGCGACGCCCCCGTGAAGAACCTGGTGATGCGCTCCAAGTCCTACAACGTGCCCATGTTGACGCCTGTGGTGGAGTATGATACCGAGACAGGCTCCGTGAGCAGCATGGGCATCCGCCGCCATTCCGTCTGCGAGATGACTTCCTGTCTGGAAGAAGGCGCCATCAACGACATCAGCACCACTTCCTCCCTGGCCTCCGCGGCCCAGCCGGGCCTCTCCTCCCTGGAGCAGGAGCTCAGCCTGACAGGGGTTGTTTGTGGTGGAGGTGGTGGAAGTCTGGATCTCTGTGGGTCTGTGGGGTCTGAGTCTTTAGGGTCCCACCTCCAGCCCTCCATCTTTCAGGGCTCTCACTCCCCAGGACCCTTCCTCCACGGCGGGGAGGAGTCGACGGTGTCCCCCTCTGTTCTGTGTCAGGTCCACTCTGGCTCAGAGACGGGGTCGATCCCCAGCTGTTCCTCCAGCCCGGAGACAGTGGTAGATCAGATACTGGACTCTATGGACTCTGACCCTGATGGCATCTTCATAGACTTCTCCCACCACAGCTGCTCAGACTCTTCATCCTCTGGTTACAGCAGGGAGAGTGGTAGACAGAGTGTGGTGTAATTTGGGGTTTTCTGGTAGCTAATCACAGGTGGATGATCTATGTGATTGCCTGCTTATTCACTACTGATTTCTGGAAAATCTGTGACTAGTGAGAAAGTGTCTGGAGATTTTCAGCCCTAGAGGTCTGATGAATCTCAAGGGATTATCACACGTACTGACACCATCTGTGCTCCACTCACACCGTCGTCTCTAAAAACACACCGCTCTTTCTAGGGCCTATTTTTCATGGAATATTTCTACAGTAAATTCCTTTTTATTAAAAATGTATTTTGCTTGATTTTCACTTCTAGTGCTTCATTTTGAGGATAAACTGTACTTATTTGTATTTCTTTGTGTTTGTATTGCTGATGCTCAGTGACTGACAATTTTGAAACAGTCTGAGGTGTCTCTTCAAGTCTTGTGAAAGGCCCAGTGGAAAGGAGGAGAGATCAATCAGACCTAGCTAAGCTCTCTGGGATAACCCACACCTGGTTCACCAGAGGTCATGAGTTCATTGCTTTCTCAACATGTCTCTTGTTCAAGAGGCAGTGCTGGGGTGAGGAGATAAGATAGTGTTCACATCTTCATTTCAAGCAGTAGGTATCGTGTAGGCCTGGGTGATATTTCTGCCTCAGTGATCTGTGGCTGGGCCTTTGTTTCTGCTTCAACATCGCCCCCATGTGGACGGGATGTGCAAGTGCCTGCTGCGCCAGAGTCAAATCTTAATGTCAAATACACAAAGAGATGTGTTTTGGAATGTGAAGGGATCTGGTGACTCAGTGGTAAGGATCTCACCCCATACGCATGGGGTCGTAGGTATGTTTCCTGACAAAACCTGGAGGACTGTGACAACTGCTGGGGGTTTCCCCTCCTGTGAACAGCAGCAGTTATGGGGGAAAACCTCTGGGAAAAGTAGACCTGTAGGTTTTTAAAAAAGATCCATTTGAAAATTAAGGGTCTACTTTCTCAGAGGTTTATGACCACAACACATCCTGATCCAGAGCTGTGACTTGAACCTACAACCCTGAACATATGGGGTGAGATCTTTACACCAGAGCCCCAGACTCCTTCACACCTCTTAACTGTTTTCTTTGTCATTTTCACGTTGAGAATTGCTGACATTACCAATAACTCAAACCCAAGATTTGAACCCATAACCTCTATGGTTGAAGGTAGGAAGTGAACCTCAAAGCCACAGACTCTCACACGTCTAGCTCATCTTACGACGATCTAAATAGTTAAACACCATGCCTTCTCTCAACTAATGATCTAGTAAGATCGTTTGTTTTCTAAACGACCTTGTGTGACACAGCCATGTACAATTTATGGAGTTGGTTTTATGATTTTCTAAAGACAATGACACGCTCAAATGTATTGCCGTTAATTATTGTAGCATTTGATGGACAAGTCATTCTGATTTGATCTCATGATTATGTCAAACGGAACCTCAACTCAAACTTGACATTTTAATGCAGACTTTTTGTTGGTCTGTTCAAGATTCTGGGCTTGATTCAATCCGTAGTGCTGAAGATCTGCTGTACAGCGTGATTCAAATTGTCACCTGACCCTTTGGAAAGTATTCAGACCCCTTGACTTTTTCCAGATGTTCTTAAGTTACAACTTTATTCTAAAATGTATTAAATTGTTTTTTTCCCCTCATCAATTCACACACATTACCCCCATAGTGACAATGCAAAAACCGTAAAAAAAAAAAAAGGGTTGCTAATTTATGACAAATAAAAAATGAAATTTACATAAGTATTCAGACCCTTTACTCAGTACTTTGTTGAAGCACCTTTGGCAGCGATTACAGCCTTGAGTCTTCTTGGGTATGATGCTACAAGCTTGGTACACCTGTATTTGGGGACTTTGTCCCATTCTTCTCTGCTTGAGAGGACCTGCAACGCCAGGTTGGGGAGCATTGCTGCAAAAACTATTTTCAGGTCTCAGGTCTCTGGTCTCTGGTCTCTCCAGAGATGTTTAATTTTATTTAACCAGGAAAAGCCCATTGAGACCCAGAGTCTCTTTTTCAAGGGAAAGCTGGCCAAGAAGTCAGCAACAATCAATACATTACAGAATTAAAACATACAACAACATGATCCAGCCTAAAAAAAGCATTTACACTCCTCCGTAACAGTCTCCCAATATGTTAAATTCATTCAGTGGCACTAACATATCTAGATGAAGCACGGATTGTAGATTATTCCATGATGTTCAATCGGGTTCAAGTCCGGGCTCTGGCTGGGCCACACAAGGACATTCAGAGACTTGTCCCGAAGCCACTACTGCGTTGTCTTGGCTGTGTGCTTAGGGTCGTTGTCCTGTTGGAAGGTGAACCTTCGCCCCAGTCTGAGGTCCTGAGCGCTATGGAGCAGATTTTCATCAAAGATCTCTCTGTACTTTGCTCCGTTCATCTTTCCCTCAATCCTGACTAGTCTCCCAGTCCCTGCAGCTGAAAAACATCCCCACAGCATGATGCTGCCACCACCATGTTTCACCGTAGGGATGGTGCCAGGTTTCCCCCAGACGTGACACTTGGCATTCAGGCCAAAGAGTTCAATCTTGGTTTCATCAGACCAGATAATCTTGTTTCTCATGGTCTTTAGGACTAACTTCTTGTTTCTCATGGTCTGAGTCCTTTTGGCAAACTCCAAGCGGGCTGTCATGTGTCTTTATACTGAGTAGTTAGTGCCTTCCATCTGGCCACTCTACCATAAAAGGTCTGATTGGTGGAGAGCTGCAGAGATGGTTGTCCAGAGGAACTCTGGAGCTCTGTCAGAGTGACCATCAGGTTCTTGGTCACCTCCCTGACCGTTTGGACGGGTGGCCAACTCTAGGAAGTCTTGGTGGTTCTAAAATTATTCCATTTAAGAATGATGGAGGCCACTGTGCTCTTGGGGACCTTCAATGCTGCATACATTTTTTGGTACCCCTCCCCAGATCTCGACACAATCCTGTCTCTGAGCTCTACGGACAATTCCTTCGATCTCATAGCTTGGTTTTTTGCTCTGACATGCACCGTCAACTGTGGGACCTTATATAGACAGGTGTGTGCCTTTCCAAATCATGTCCAATCAATTGAATTGACCGCAGGTGGACTCCAATCAAGTTGTAGAAACATCTCAAGGATGATCAATGGAAACAGGATGCACCTGAGCTCAATTTCAAGTCTCATAGCAAAGTGTCTGAATACTTATGTAAATACGTGTTTTTTACTTTTATAAATTAGCAACAAAAAAAAAAACGTTTTGCTTTGTCATTATGGGGTATTGTGTGTAGATTGCTGAGGAATTGTTTTAAAAAAAATCTATTTTAGAGTAAGGCTGTAATGTGACAAAATGTGGAAAAAGTCAAGGGGTCTGAATACTTTCCGAAGGCACCGTCACATTGCCTAAATAGCAAGTATCACACTTGATTTTTCTAAAGGTAAAATTTCTATACAGATTTTTATTAAGATGAGTAACTTTCTACAGCTCTTTTATTTTGGTTCTGTTCAGGCTGATGTGTGTCCAGATGGACATTGGTTCTGTTCAGGTTGATGTGTGTCCAGATGGACATTGGTTCTGTTCAGGCTGATGTGTGTCCAGATGGACATTGGTTCTGTTCAGGCTGATGTGTGTCCAGATGGACATTGGTTCTGTTCAGGCTGATGTGTGTCCAGATGGACATTGGTTCTGTTCAGGCTGATGTGTGTCCAGATGGACATTGGTTTTGTTCAGGCTGATGTGTGTCCAGATGGACATTGGTTCTGTTCATGCTGATGTGTGTCCAGATGGACATTGGTTCTGTTCATGCTGATGTGTGTCCAGATGGACATTGGTTCTGTTCAGGCTGATGTGTGTCCAGATGGACATTGGTTCTGTTCAGGCTGATGTGTGTCCAGATGGACATTGGTTCTGTTCAGGCTGATGTGTGTCCAGATGGACATTGGTTCTGTTCAGGCTGATGTGTGTCCAGATGGACATTGGTTTTGTTCAGGCTGATGTGTGTCCAGATGGACATTGGTTCTGTTCATGCTGATGTGTGTCCAGATGGACATTGGTTCTGTTCATGCTGATGTGTGTCCAGATGGACATTGGTTCTGTTCAGGTTGATGTGTATCCAGATAGACATTGGTTCTGTTCAGGCTGATGTGTATCCAGATAGACATTGGTTCTGTTCAGGCTGATTGCTGATGTGTATCCAGACAGACATTGGTTCTGTTCAGGCTGATGTGTGTCCAGATGGACATTGGTTCTGTTCAGGCTGATTGCTGATGTGTCCAGATGGACATTGGTTCTGTTCAGGTTGATGTGTGTCCAGATAGACATTGGTTCTGTTCAGGTTGATGTGTGTCCAGATAGACATTGGTTCTGTTCAGGTTGATGTGTGTCCAGATAGACATTGGTTCTGTTCAGGTTGATGTGTGTCCAGATGGACATTGGTTCTGTTCAGGCTGATTGCTGATGTGTATCCAGACAGACATTGGTTCTGTTCAGGCTGATGTGTGTCCAGATGGACATTGGTTCTGTTCAGGCTGATTGCTGATGTGTGTCCAGATAGACATTGGTTCTGTTCAGGTTGATGTGTGTCCAGATAGACATTGGTTCTGTTCAGGTTGATGTGTGTCCAGATGGACATTGGTTCTGTTCAGGCTGATTGCTGATGTGTGTCCAGATGGACATTGGTTCTGTTCAGGCTGATGTGTGTCCAGACAGACATTATTTACATGTCAGTTTATTTCAATGATGATTCCCATCAAGAGATACTACGATCTCTTGTTTTGATCGAGTGTCTCTACAAGGGGTGGTATGTATGAAGACATGTAACATATATGAAATATGTTTTAAGTGAAGAAAGTGATTTGCAAGGAATGAATTATGACCTGCATCCTAAATGGCACCATATTCCCTACGTAGTGCACTTCTTTTGAACAGGACCCATAGGGCACTGGTTAAAAGTAGTGCACTATATAGGGAATAGGTATTGGTACACAGCCATGATGAAATGTAGGAATCTAAACTGTTGTTTCGCTCATATGATGTACGAAGGAAGAAACTAGAAGTTGAGTGAGTGACACAACAATGTCCATTTTTATTTTCCTTATAAACACCTAGAACTGAGGAAACAGACCAGCTCACTAAAAGTAGTTTTTCTTCTCTTCAACATAAATATGCAGACTTCCTTTTGAAAACGGAATCACAACGCAAAAACGTCACCCTATTCCCTACGTAGTGCACTACTTTTGACCAGGGCTCTGGTGCACTAGGGATCAGGATGGCAGACAGGTTCAGAGTCATTTTCTAAAGACATTTTTTCAGACTCAAGTGACTGTCTTTTCTCTCGCAACCACAAAACACGAGGAACAACAACAACAACAAAGGAAAAGATGAGGCAACACCATGTTTTCTTTAAAGCATTTCCAATAATATGAAACCCAAACAGTTATTTTGTGTTAATAATACAGCTTTATCCAGCAAATAAAAAGCACTTTGGTCATCTTCACACAGACTGAGCCACGCCAACAAGTACCAAGCAATAACAACTACAACGGTTTGTGTGTGACATTGTTTCTATACACTACTTTAAAGGGCACCTTTTCAGGCATTCTGAAATGTAGCGACGAACATCGACTGTGTGAACAGCGACTAAGACCTGGGACCTCTTTGTTCCAACTATAATACAAACACGTTGCGTGTTGAGCTACGAGTTATTGCTTGACATACAGTCTAACCACTGAAATAACTCAAATGCTCCGTGAGAAAACCATGCAACGTAAAACAGGAAACAAGGGAAGGAGGGCGAGAAAAAGCAACATGTTGACGAGGTTGTGATGACGGCTCACAGGCCTGAATAGCAGTATTTCAGCCAGACTGCACACGTCACTGCGTCTGGTTTTTCAAAATAGGGTTGGGAGTACAGAAGCCAATACTGAATGGTATCACCATAAAAGGTCGCGACCCCACTCCCTCAGGGTCTCAGTATGTAAGAAACACATTCCATTACAGACTTGTACAAGTGTGTACCAGGACAAACATAAGCACCCCCCCAAAATGATCATTATACGAGTAACACAGTTACCCATGTTCAGTCACACATCGTTTAGTTTGGGCTAGCGGGCCTGGATGTCTCAATTTGACATACAGAATACTAACCCAGATATGTTGGCTAGGTTTACATATTCCCATCCACCCAGTACAGTACCTCCCATCCACCCAGTATAGTACTGTACATCCCTTCTAGCCAATACAGTACAGTACCTCCCATCTAGCCAGTACAGTACATCCCATCCACCCAGTACAGTACAGTACATCCCTTCTAGCCAATACAGTACCTCCCATCTAGCCAGTACAGTACAGTCCACCCATCTAGCCAGTATAGTACCTCCCATCCAGCCAGTACAGTACCTCCCGTCTAGCCAATACAGTACAGTACACCCCATCTAGCCAGTATAGTACCTCCCATCCAGCCAGTACAGTACCTCCCATCCAGCCAGTACAGTACCTCCCATCCAGCCAGTACAGTACCTCACATCTAGCCAGTACAGTACCTCCCATCTAGCCAGTACAGTACCTCCCATCTAGCCAGTACAGTACCTCCCATCTAGCCAGTACAGTACCTCCCATCTAGCCAGTACAGTACCTCCCATCTAGCCAGTACAGTACCTCCCATCTAGGCAATACAGTACAGTACCTCCCATCTAGCCAGTACAGTACCTCTTCTAGCCAATAGAGTACAGTACCTCCCATCCAGCCAGTACAGTACCTCCCATCTAGCCGGTACAGTACATTACCTCCCATCCAGCCAGTACAGTACCTCCCATCTAGCCAATACAGTACAGTACCTCCCATCTAGCCAATACAGTACAGTACCTCCCATCTAGCCAGTACAGTACCTCACCTATTTTCTCACCAATCATTTGAGTGATGTGTTGTGTTTTATCCTGCCTCTATCTCTCCACTACAGCCGTCACTTAGCTTATCATTAGAAACGCCAAACACACAGAAACATTGTTCGTCTATTCTGAACTTTGGTGTACTGTTGTTGTCGTCAAAAGCAACAACAAAAAAAGCCTACATTGAATTGACCAGAAAGTACAACCTGTTTGTGTGTATGAGGCTTTAAAACACATGATGATTATTTATTACAGTCCGTCTACGATCGGAAACAACAACTCGTTGCAGTTCTCACAGTGAAATGACTGCGTTTGTGTGTCACAGTCAACAAACTAAACAGCTGCATTATAATGCACATTGTCCTTACTAGTCTGAAGGGATGGAACTCTTTTACCTTTTTAACTGAATTGTCATCTTGCTGTGTTTTGATCCCATCCCTCTGAGAACACAAAACCTGTATAGCTTAATTAAAATAACATTTTGTAACTTTTTCCAACAACAACAAAAATAAAAAATACTGAAAGGGTAAAATAAATATATCTTGAATTGCACCAGTGAAAAGTAAGCACTCCGTTATGAACTCTGAGAATGGGGCTGTTTGTCCGTCAGACCATAGATACAGGGAAGCCCAGTCAGTCCGTGAGCGAAAGGACAACAGCGCCCCTGTGTGGTGAGAGAATGTATCACATCTTCCAGAGCCAGCTGTGACCTGATCAGCTTACTGTCATGATTTGATCTTCCAGAGCTGAGGACAGAAAGGTGTGGTAAGTTCTTCCTTCATACTGATATCTACACACTCAACAAATCAACTCCATTTCATTTCAAATAAACTGGTGTATAAGTACTAGTACTACACACACACACACACACACACTCCCATGTGTTACCTTCAGGTTGAAGCCCAGTAGGTCACTGATGACCCCAGACACAGCAGACAGGATGACCACCTGGGTGATGTTGTAGAGCAGAGGGTTCATCGTCAGACCATACAGCCTGAACGGAGCATCCAACTCCTGGGGAGTGAGAGGAGGTAGGAGGGGGAGAAATGGAGGGGGGAGGGTGGAGATGGAGGGAGGGGGAGAAATAGAGGGGGGGGGGGTGGAGATGGAGGGAGGGGGAGAGATTAATAATGGAGATAAGATGAGAAAGAGAGAGAGAACAAATAGAGATGGAGGGAGGGGGAGAGATTAATAATGGAGATAAGATGAGAAAGAGAGAGAGAACAAATAGAGATGGAGGGAGGGGGAGAGATTAATAATGGAGATAAGATGAGAAAGATAACAAATAGAGATGGAGGGAGGGGGGAGATTAATAATGGAGATAAGATGAGAAAGAGAGAGAGAACAAATAGAGATGGAGGGAGGGGGAGAGATTAATAATGGAGGTAAGATGAGAAAGAGAGAGAGAACAAATAGAGATGGAGGGAGGGGGAGAGATTAATAATGGAGATAAAATGAGAAAGAGAGAGAGAACAAATAGAGATGGAGGGAGGGGGGAGATTAATAATGGAGATAAGATGAGAAAGAGAGAGAGAACAAATAGAGATGGAGGGAGGGGGAGAGATTAATAATGGAGATAAGATGAGAAAGAGAGAGAGAACAAATAGAGATGGAGTTTGCCGTACCTTCAATAGCTTGGTGGCCAGCTTCAGTACGTTGTTGACCAATGTCAAATCCTCCTTCTTGTTTGGTTTCTTCTCCATCTTCAGGTACAGATTAATCTGGTGAAAACAGCTAGTCAATAGAAGTTGAGCCTTAAAGGAAATATCCTCCCCAAACCACTCATTCCTTTCATTTACAGTGTTAAATAACACTACTATGTGAGAATATTATTGTGAATCAATGTTTCATTTTGGCGTTATAATAAGGTTGGTGGCATAATGGAAAGTAGTTGTGGAAATCTGTTGCAGCTCAAGTTGACTACAAGATCCACAATGCAATGCTCTATAATGGGCTGGCTATATAGCAAGCAAACACACAATAATACCAAAGACAATATCAGCATGTAAAGTAGCCATTTAGCTTTAAACTCGCCCACAATCTCACCATGTTTAATCTGCAGATGGAGTCTAACATTCGCAACGGCAGATATACTTTTGAGGAGATGGGAAACGTTGCCTGTGCTATGTCAATGCGATGCACGCTGGGTGATTCTGGGACAAGGAGCGCTCTCCTTCACGGAGTGAATGAGTCTACTGGGCTCTATCTCAAAACCCCGAAATCAGCACGAATTTCGTCAACAATAAGTACAACATTACAAATATTTTCCAAGATGTGAGATAATTAACTTGCCATCTGTAATATCAATACATTTGGAATCGTGGAGAATAGGTACGTTCTCGACAAAACGCGCGATTAGCTTAGCAACCGGGTTACGCAGCATGACAACGTGAACGCGATTGGTCGACGGTCTACTGGTTGGGGCGTTATAATATCTTCTATCTCTGCCATGCAATGCACCCTGGACTAAAGATGCAGACAAATATGCTAGACCCTGCATTAAATTACACATTTCTCAAGGTAGAAATATAGCAAAAAATATGATCAATGGCTCATTCTAGAGAAGACATCCTCCCAAGTTAAAACATAGGCCAGTATTGAAATCTGACATGTATGATAGATGTTTTCGCGATCTAAAAGTCATATTCCTATTAACTTCCAGTGTAGTGAGAGCGACTTTATCACGGTGCTACTTTTACCGGCCTGCTTGAACGCCAATAACTCAGATACACATGAAAACATGAAATGACCCAGGGAGACGATAGAACATCACTCAGAGGTGCACAAAAACAATATAACATGAAACATAGATTAACCTTTTGTCACTTAAAATGTGTGTTCCTATGTAACTACACAAGTTAGCAAGTGTGGTACATCTGCTAGTTCTTCCCCCGTATTAATTGGCGAACTTCCAAAGTCTTGCTATAACGATACCAGTTGCGTGTGTACCTCCCTCCATGCCTGTCTACCTGTTCTGTCAGTAAGATGGAGGTGTTGTTGGTCTCTGAGCCTGTCTACCTGTTCTGTCAGTAAGATGGAGGTGTTGCTGATCTCTGAGCCTGTCTACCTGTTCTGTCAGTAAGATGGAGGTGTTGGTCTCTGAGCCTGTCTACCTGTTCTGTCAGTAAGATGGAGGTGTTGCTGTACTTCTTGCTGGTCTCTGAGCCTGTCTACCTGTTCTGTCAGTAAGATGGAGGTGTTGGTCTCTGAGCCTGTCTACCTGTTCTGTTAGTAAGATGGAGGTGTTGCTGGTCTCTGAGCCTGTCTACCTGTTCTGTCAGTAAGATGGAGGTGTTGCTGTACTTCTTGCTGGTCTCTGAGCCTGTCTGCTTGTTCTGTCAGTAAGATGGAGGTGTTGCTGGTCTCTGAGCCTGTCTACCTGTTCTGTCAGTAAGATGGAGGTGTTGCTGTACTTCTTGCTGGTCTCTGAGCCTGTCTACCTGTTCTGTCAGTAAGATGGAGGTGTTGGTCTCTGAGCCTGTCTACCTGTTCTGTTAGTAAGATGTAGGTGCTGCTGTACTTCTTGCTGGTCTCTGAGCCTGTCTACCTGTTCTGTCAGTAAGATGGAGGTGTTGGTCTCTGAGCCTGTCTACCTGTTCTGTCAGTAAGATGGAGGTGTTGGTCTCTGAGCCTGTCTACCTGTTCTGTCAGTAAGATGGAGGTGTTGCTGTACTTCTTGCTGGTCTCTGAGCCCAGGGTAACAAAGCGGAGCAGGAAGAGAGACAGAGAGGAACACCAGATCACCAGCTCCCAGTTATAGTGACACTCCAGGAAGGTGTGGTGGATATGGAGCAACTACAGGGAGGAGGAGAGAAGAGCTTGTTTTAACGCTCGTCCCACTCAAACAGACAGAATAACAGGTGAAACAGCATTCACACCGTTACCAACTGTATTAGAGCATAACAGACAGGGACTGTAGCAGGCTGAGAATGGTGACTCACGCTGACCTGAGCACAGCAGATGAAGACTACGGAGAGGGTGAGGAGGAAGGCAGAGGACACGATCACATCCACCGACCGCTGAGGACCCCTTCTCTGTAACACACATTTTAAATACTTTAGTTGGACAAACACACTTATCCACTCACGTCTATCGCACACAACACATCTCCTCATGGACACAGAGGGGAGGTTCAGGTAGGCATGATTGAACAACACATCTCCTTATGGACACAGAGGGGAGGTTCAGGTAGGCATGATGGAACAACACATCTCCTCATGGACACAGAGGGGAGGTTCAGGTAGGCATGATGGAACAACACATCTCCTCATGGACACAGAGGGGAGGTTCAGGTAGGCATGATGGAACAACAACACATCTCCTCATGGACACAGAGGGGAGGTTCAGGTAGGCATGATGGAACAACACATCTCCTCATGGACACAGAGGGGAGGTTCAGGTAGGCATGATGGAACAACAACACATCTCAGACACAGAGGGGAGGTTCAGGTAGGCATGATGGAGCAACAACACATCTCCTTATGGACACAGAGGGGAGGTTCAGGTAGGCATGATGGAACAACACATCTCAGACACAGAGGGGAGGTTCAGGTAGGCATGATGGAACACACATCTCAGACACAGAGGGGAGGTTCAGGTAGGCATGATGGAACAACAACATATCTCCTCATAGACACAGAGGGGAGGTTCAGGTAGGCATGATTGAACAACACATCTCCTTATGGACACAGAGGGGAGGTTCAGGTAGGCATGATTGAACAACACATCTCCTTATGGACACAGAGGGGAGGTTCAGGTAGGCATGATTGAACAACACATCTCCTTATGGACACAGAGGGGAGGTTCAGGTAGGCATGATGGAACACACATCTCAGACACAGAGGGGAGGTTCAGGTAGGCATGATTGAACAACACATCTCCTTATGGACACAGAGGGGAGGTTCAGGTAGGCATGATGGAACACACATCTCAGACACAGAGGGGAGGTTCAGGTAGGCATGATGGAACAACACATCTCAGACACAGAGGGGAGGTTCAGGTAGGCATGATGGAACACACATCTCAGACACAGAGGGGAGGTTCAGGTAGGCATGATGGAACAACACATCTCCTCATAGACACAGAGGGGAGGTTCAGGTAGGCATGATGGAACAACACATCTCCTCATGGACACAGAGGGGAGGTTCAGGTAGGCATGATGGAACAACATCTCATTGACACAGAGGGGAGGTTCAGGTAGGCATGATGGAACAACAACACATCTCCTCATAGACACAGAGGGGAGGTTCAGGTAGGCATGATGGAACACACATATCCTCAGACACAGAGGGGAGGTTCAGGTAGGCATGATGGAACACACATATCCTCATAGACACAGAGGGGAGGTTCAGGTAGGCATGATGGAACACACATATCCTCATTGACACAGAGGGGAGGTTCAAGTAGGCATGATGGAACAACAACCAGTTGGAAAACATAGAACACACCTTGAGATATGAGCGCAGAGAGAGCCACATCTTAATGTTCTGGACTTTCTTCAGACGGAAGTGAGGCACCTCCGACTTCCTGGCTCGCCGTGCTGACGTCAGGTGACCAAACAGCTTGGCGAATAGCAGCCTCTGTCAGGTCCAACACACACACACACACACACAATACGTGTAAGTGATAAGACCTTTAGAAATAAAACGTCTTCAGAATGTCTTCATGTAACAATCAATTATCAATATTGCATCTGTAATTAAGATGAAAGAACCTGGAAAACACACACACACCTGTTTGTATGTCCTCTCGGCCACGCTGAGCAGGAAGAAGAAGAGCCAGATGAGACAGACGCGCACCATGAAGCTGAGCGTTACCATGGTGATCACCATGACGTCGGAGGAGGAGCCGAACGCCACAGAGATGAGCTCATTGGCTGAGAGCTGTGTCAGCTGTTCCAGGTCCTTGTACTGAGACAGCCTGTAGGCGAAGGGCGTCAGGCCCAGAGTCACTGACACCAGGTTACCAAAGACCTGGTAGCCAATACCTGGGGTGTACAGGTTGACCTGGAGGATGGAGAGACGGGAGGGAGGGAGGGGGTGGAGAGGCAAGAGAGATGGAGAGACAGGGAGGGAAAGAGAGATGGAGGGAGAGAGAGATAGAGGGAAGGGAGAGATGGATGGAGGGAGAGGGGAGGAGAGGAGAGACAGGATAGATAGATGGAGGTAAAGAGACAGGAGAGAGACAGCCATTGTTTCTATTTTTCATGTCATTGGTTATAGAGAATGTAAAGTGATCTGAGAGAAACGTGGTATATATAATATACAGTGCCTTGCGAAAGTATTCGGCCCCCTTGAACTTTGCGACCTTTTGCCACATTTCAGGCTTCAAACATAAAGATATAAAACTATTTTTTTGTGAAGAATCAACAACAAGTGGGACACAATCATGAAGTGGAATGACATTTATTGGATATTTCAAACTTTTTTAACAAATCAAAAACTGAAAAATTGGGCGTGCAAAATTTTCAGCCCCCTTAAGTTAATACTTTGTAGCGCCACCTTTTGCTGCGATTACAGCTGTAAGTCGCTTGGGGTATGTCTCTATCAGTTTTGCACATCGAGAGACTGAATTTTTTTCCCATTCCTCCTTGCAAAACAGCTCGAGCTCAGTGAGGTTGGATGGAGAGCATTTGTGAACAGCAGTTTTTAGTTCTTTCCACAGATTCTCGATTGGATTCAGGTCTGGACTTTGACTTGGCCATTCTAACACCTGGATATGTTTATTTTTGAACCATTCCATTGTAGATTTTGCTTTATGTTTTGGATCATTGTCTTGTTGGAAGACAAATCTCCGTCCCAGTCTCAGGTCTTTTGCAGACTCCATCAGGTTTTCTTCCAGAATGGTCCTGTATTTGGCTCCATCCATCTTCCCATCAATTTTAACCATCTTCCCTGTCCCTGCTGAAGAAAAGCAGGCCCAAACCATGATGCTGCCACCACCATGTTTGACAGTGGTGTTTAACGTTTTGCATTGTTGCCAAAAAGTTCAATTTTGGTTTCATCTGACCAGAGCACCTTCTTCCACATGTTTGGTGTGTCTCCCAGGTGGCTTGTGGCAAACTTTAAACAACACTTTTTATGGATATCTTTAAGAAATGGCTTTCTTCTTGCCACTCTTCTATAAAGGCCAGATTTGTGCAATATTCGACTGATTGTTGTCCTATGGACAGAGTCTCCCACCTCAGCTGTAGATCTCTGCAGTTCATCCAGAGGGATCATGGGCCTCTTGGCTGCATCTCTGATCAGTCTTCTCCTTGTATGAGCTGAAAGTTTAGAGGGACGGCCAGGTCTTGGTAGATTTGCAGTGGTCTGATACTCCTTCCATTTCAATATTATCGCTTGCACAGTGCTCCTTGGGATGTTTAAAGCTTGGGAAATCTTTTTGTATCCAAATCCGGCTTTAAACTTCTTCACAACAGTATCTCGGACCTGCCTGGTGTGTTCCTTGTTCTTCATGATGCTCTCTGCGCTTTTAACGGACCTCTGAGACTATCACAGTGCAGGTGCATTTATATGGAGACTTGATTACACACAGGTGGATTATATTTATCATCATTAGTCATTTAGGTCAACATTGGATCATTCAGAGATCCTCACTGAACTTCTGGAGAGAGTTTGCTGCACTGAAAGTAAAGGGGCTGAATAATTTTGCACGCCCAATTTTTCAGTTTTTGATTTGTTAAAAAAGTTTGAAATATCCAATAAATGTCGTTCCAATTCATAATTGTGTCCCACTTGTTGTTGATTCTTCACAATAAAATACAGTTTTATATCTTTATGTTTGAAGCCTGAAATGTGGCAAAAGGTCGCAAAGTTCAAGGGGGCCGAAAACTTTCGCAAGGCACTGTATATAAGTGCCTTCCAATATCATGGAGTCCAATCTGCATTCATTAACATTCTAGTTGAGAAAACTCTCCCAGGTGGGTGATGGAGGTCTGTTTCCAGTCTTCCATTGTAAAGAGTTACAGGCCACACCAGATGTCATCCCTGACAACAGTATCAAGGCCCTGGCTGTTACTCACCCTGTTCATGATCATACCGCTGATCTCCAGGACAGACATGTCAGCCTTCTTACAGTCGTTCCCCTCCCAGACGATGGCACTGACCCGCTCCAGACCTGGGTTGGTGCTGTGTAGCCACGTATGACCCTGTAGAGGACACAACTAGATCAACACAACAACTACTGTTACACGCTGAGGGTTTGAGGCTGATCATCCTCATCGACAAGGTCAATATGACCCCGGTTACCACGGTTACGTCAGAACACACAGTGACAACAAAAACAGATAAATAGGAACATTCACGCTACCACCAAAACCTCTTCATTAATGTTGCAACCATATTATTGCAAGCTCAGTCCCACACTTACCCCCTCCTTCGCTAACCTTTGACCTTTGATCTCTAACCCCTGATTAACAGGGTGAAAGGGTCATCTCTGTTCTCCTTGGTAGCAAGGCAGACTGCAGCTCCCTCTCCCTCTGGTAAACCCTAACATCACACGTCTAACCCTAACTCCTAACCTTTGACCTCTAACCCACCTGGTGAAAGGGGTCATCTCTGTACTCCTTCTTGGTAGCAGGGCAGACTGCAGCTCCCTCGCCCTCTGTCTCGCTGGTACACGAGGAGCGACACTCAGCACAGTGCAGGAAGTCCTCCCACAGCAGGTCCTCTGTCTCTGACTCGTGTCTGGTGCTCTCTGAGTCCTGGGTCCGCAGGCTGGAGCACCGAGAACTACAGCTGGTACCGGACTTAGGAGTCTCCTAGAGAGAGGGGGGGGGGGGTGAGTGTGTATGTGTAGGGGGTGGAAATGTGTGTGTGTGTGTGTGTGTGTGTGATGTAGCTAAGTGTACCCACACGTTGAGAGCACGTCTATGAACTGTGTGTGTGTGTGTGTGTGTGTGTGTGTGTGTGTGTACAGTTGAAGTCGGAAGTTTACATACACCTTAGCCAAATACATTTAAACTCAGTTATTCACAATTCCTGACATTTAATCTTAGTAAAAATTCCCTGTCTTAGGTCAGTTAGGATCACCACTTTATTGTAAGAATGTGAAATGTCAGAATATCAGTAGAGAGAATGATTTATTTCAGCTTTTATTTCACATTCCCAGTGGGTCAGAAGTTTACATACACTCAATTATTATTTGGTAGCATTGCCTTTAAATTGTTTAACATGGGTCAAACGTTTCGGGTAGCCTTCCACAAGCTTCCTATAATAAGTTGGGTGAATATTGGCCCATTCCTCCTGACAGAGCTGGTGTAACTGAGTCGGGTTTGTAGGCCTCCTTGCTCGAACATGCTTTTTCTCAAAAAGTACGATCTTTGTCCCCATGTGCAGTTGCAAACTGTAGTCTGGCTTTTTTTATGGCGGTTTTGGAGCAGTGGCTTCTTCCTTGCTGAGTGGCGTTTCAGGTTATGTCGATATAGGACTTGTTTAACTGTGGATATATATACTTTTGTACCTGTTTCCTCCAGCATCTTCACAAGGACCTTTACTGTTGTTCTGGGATTGATTTGCACTTTTCGCACCAAAGTACGTTCATCTCTAGGAGACAGAACGCGTCTCCTTCCTGAGCGGTATGATGGCTGTGTGGTTCCATGGTGTTTATACTTGCGTACTATTGTTTGTACAGATGAACGTGGTCCCTTCAGGCTTTTGGAAATTGCTCCCAAGGATGAACCAGATTTGTGGAAGTCTACAATGTTTTATCTGAGGTCTTGGCTGATTTCTTTTGATTTACCCATTATGTGAAGCAAAGAGGCACTGAGTTTGAAGGTAAGCCTTGAAATACATCCACAGGTACACCTCCAATTGAATCAAATTATGTCAATTAGCCTATCAGAAGCTTCTAATGCCATGACATCATTTTCTAGAATTTTCCAAGCTGTTTAAAGGCCCAGTCAACTTAGTGTATGTAAACTTCTGACTCACTGGAATTGTGATACAGTGAATTATAAGTGAAATAATATGTCAGTAAACAATAGTTGGAATAATGACTTGTGTCATGCACAAAGTAGATGTTCTAACCGACTTGCCAAAACTACAGTTTGTTAACAAGACATTTGTGGATTGGTTTAAAAATGAGTTTTAATGACTCCAACCAAGTGTATGTAAACTTCCAACTTCAACTGTATGTAAGTGTATGTATGTACAGTGGGGCAAAAAAGTATTTAGTCAGCCACCAATTGTGCAAGTTCTCCACCTTAAAAAGATGAGAGAGGCCTGTAATTTTCAACTATGACAGACATGAGGAAAAAACAATCCAGAAAATCACATTGTAAGATTTTTAATGAATTTATTTGCAAATTATGGTGGAAAATAAGTATTTGGTCAATAACAAAAGTTTATCTCAATACTTTGTTATATACCCTTTGTTGGCAATGACAGAGGTCAAACGTTTTCTGTAAGTCTTCACAAGGTTTTCACACACTGTTGCTGGTATTTTGGCCCATTCCTCCATGCAGATCTCCTCTAGAGCAGTGATGTTTTGGGGCTGTTGCTGGGCAACACGGACTTTCAACTCCCTCCAAAGATTTTCTATGGGGTTGAGATCTGGAGACTGGCTAGGCCACTCCAGGACCTTGAAATGCTTCTTACGAAGCCACTCCTTCGTTGCCCGGGCGGTGTGTTTGGGATCATTGTCATGCTGAAAGACCCAGCCACGTTTCATCTTCAATGCCCTTGCTGATGGAAGGAGGTTTTCACTCAAAATCTCACGATACATGGCCCCATTCATTCTTTCCTTTACACGGATCAGTCGTCCTGGTCCCTTAGCAGAAAAACAGCCCCAAAGCATGATGTTTCGACCCCCATGCTTCACAGTAGGTATGGTGTTCTTTGGATGCAACTCAGCATTCTTTGTACTCCAAACACAATGAGTTTTTACCAAAAAGTTATATTTTGGTTTCATCTGACCATATGACATTCTCCCAATCTTCTTCTGGATCATCCAAATGCTCTCTAGCAAACTTCAGACGGGCCTGGACATGTACTGGCTTAAGCAGGGGGACACGTCTGGCACTGCAGGATTTGAGTCCCTGGCGGCGTAGTGTGTTACTCATGGTAGGCTTTGTTACTTTGGTCCCAGCTCTCTCTTGTGATCATTTTGACCCCACGGGGTGAGATCTTGCGTGGAGCCCCAGATCGAGGGAGATTATCAGTGGTCTTGTATGTCTTCCATTTCCTAATAATTGCTCCCACAGTTGATTTCTTCAAACCAAGCTGCTTACCTATTGCAGATTCAGTCTTCCCAGCCTGGTGCAGGTCTACAATTTTGTTTCTGGTGGAGTTTGGAGTGTGACTGTTTGAGGTTGTGGACAGGTGTCTTTTATACTGATAACAAGTTCAAACAGGTGCCATTAATACAGGTAACGAGTGGAGGACAGAGGAGCCTCTTAAAGAAGAAGTTACAGGTCTGTGAGAGACAGAAATCTTGCTTGTTTGTAGGTGACCAAATACTTATTTTCCCCCATAATTTGCAAATAAATTCCTTAAAAATCCCACAATGTGATTTTCTGGATTTTTTTATAGTCATAGTTGAAGTGTACCTATTGTGAAAATTACAGGCCTCTCATCTTTTTAAGTGGGAGAACTTGCACAATTGGTGGCTGACTAAATACTTTTTTGCCCCACTGTATGTATGTATGTATGTATGCATGTATGCATGTATGTATGTATGTATGTAAGTGTGTGTGTGTATGTATGTGTATGCAAGTGTGTGTGTGTATGATGTATAGTATGTACTGTATGTAAGTGTGTGTGTGTGTGTATGATGTACAGTATGTACTGTATGTAAGTGTGTGTGTGTGTATGATGTACAGTATGTACTGTATGTAAGTGTATGTATGTACTGTATGTATGTGTGTGTCGCTGTGCATGTCTCTGTGTGAGTGTGACCAACCTGGGTAGTGTGGAGGTCACCCACCTCAGTGTTGATGGCGTAGTGTTTCTTGTAGTGATGTGGTTTCCTGTTGCGCAGCGTGCAGTCGCTGCTGACGCGCTCTACGCCCCTACGGATGGCGGTGTAGGACGCTTCAGGATCCTCCTCACTAGACGCCTCATCAGACATGTTCTCCACACCCACACCACGGCTCTGGGTCTCCTGGCAGGAAGACAGATTGGACAGATTCCTACTTTCAGACTACAGACTAGCGAGTGTATAGTCTGTTTATACATGGTTAAACTCACCTGTTTCAGGACAGGTGTGTGTGTGTATTAGCTACCTTGTTTACCTGCTGACGGAGAGCAGTAGCAGTGTGTTGTGTGGTGGTGGTGTGTGTGTTACCTTGTTGTTTACCTCAGAAAGATGGCGCCGATAGAGATGGCAGTTTCGCTTTTAGTCCCTAGGAAACTGTGCAGTATTTCGTTTTTTTTTAATGTATTATTTCTTACATTGTTATCCCAGAAAACCTTAAGTGTTATTACATACAGCCGGGAAGAACTATTGGATATCAGAGAGACGTCAACTTACCAGCACAACCGGCACTACGACCAGGAATACGACTTTCCCAAAGCGGATCCTTTGTCTGCACCTCCCAGGGCATTTGAACTGATTCCAGAGGCCGACCCAAAGCAACGCCGTCGGAGGAGAGGGTGCCGGAGCGGTCTTCTAGTGAGGCTTCGGATGCGCACACACCACCCAACGCTTCCGAGTACATTACTCGCTAATGTCCGATCCCTAGTTAACGAAGAAGACGAGATCAGGGCAAGAGTTGCTTTCCAAAGAGATATCCGGGATTGTAACATGCTCTGTTTCAAGAAAACATGGCTAGCTGTCCGTACAGCAAACGGTATTTTCAGTGCATCGCGCCGACAGGAATCAACAGCTCTCCGGTAAGAAGAAGGGCGGGGGTGTGTGTTTCATGATTAACGACTCATGGTGTAATTGTATCAACATACAAGAACTCAAGTCCTTTTGTTCCCCTGACTTAGAATTCCTCACAATCGAATGCCGACCGTATTATCTCCCAAGAGAACTCTCCTCGGTTATCGTCACAGCCGTGTATATCCCCCCCGCAAACGGATACCACGACGCCCATCAGGGAACTTCACTGGACTTTATGCAAACTGGAAACCATATATCCTGAGGCTGCATTTATTGTAGCTGTGGATTTTAACAAAGCTAATTTGAGAACAAGGCTACCTAAACTCTATCAGCATATCGATTGCAGTACATGAGCGAGTAACACACTCGACCATTGCTACTCTAACTTCTGCAATGCGTACAAGGCCCTGTCCTCCTTTTGGCAAATCTGACCATGACTCCATCTTGTTGTTCCCCTCCTATAGGCAGAAACTAAAACAGGAAGTGCCCGTGCTTAGGTCTATCCAACGCTGGTCTGACCAATTGGATTCCAAGCTTCAAGATTGCTTCGATCACGTGGACTGGGATATGTTCCGGGTAGCCTCAGACAATAACATTGAAGTATACGCTGACTCGGTGAGCAAGTTTATAAGGAAGTGTATAGGAGATGTTGTACCCACTGTGACTGAAACTTTCCCAAACCAGAAACCGTGGATTGATGGCAGCATTCGCTGCTGAAAGCACGTACCCCCGCATTTTATCATGGCAAGGCAACTGGAAACACGGCCAATACAAACAGTGTAGTTATTCCCTCTGTAAGGCAATCAAACAAGCAAAGCGTCAGTATGGAGACAAAGTGTAATCGCAATTCAACGGCTCAAACACGAGACATATGAGGCAGGGTCTACAGACAATCATGGGTTACAAAAAGAAAACCAGCCCCGTCGCGGACATCGACATCTTGCTTCCAGACAAATTAAACAACTTCTTTGCGCGCTTTGAGGACAATACAGAGCCACCGACACAGCCCGCTACCAAAGACTGTGGGCTCTCCTTCTCCGTGGCCGACGTGAGTAAAACATTTAAATGTGTTAACCCTCGCAAGGCTGCCTGCCCAGACGGCATCCCTTACCGCCTCCTCAGAGCATGCGCAGACCAGCTGGCTGGTGTTTTTACGCTTACCGCCCCAATAGGTCCACGGACAATGCAATCGCCATCACACTGCACACTGCCCTATCCCATCTGGACAAGAGGAATACTTTTGTAGGAATGCTGTTTATTGACTACAGCTCAGCATTCAACACCATAGTACCCTCCAAACTCGTCCTTAAGCTTGAGACCCTGAGTCTCGACCCCGCCCTGTGCAACTGGGTACTGGACTTCCTGACTGGCCGCCCCCAGGTGGTGAAGGTAGGAAACAACATCTCCACTCCGCTGATCCTCAACACTGAGGCCCCACAACGGTGCTTTCTGAGCCCTCTCCTGTACCTCTCCTGTACTGTTCACCCATGACTGCGAGGCCATGCACGCCTACAGTGGTAGGCTTGATTACCAACAATGACGAGATGGCCTACAAGGAGGAGGTGAGGGCCCTCGGAGTGTGGTGTCAGGAAAATAACCTCTCTCTCAATGTCAGCAAAACAAAAGAGATGATCGTGGACTTCAGGAAACAGCAAAGGGAGCACCACCCTATCCACATCGACGGGACAGCAGTGGAGAAGGTGGAAAGTCTGGTACGGCAACTGCACCGCCCACAAACGCAGGGCTCTCCAGAGGGTAGTGAGGTCTGCACCGCCCACAAACGCAGGGCTCTCCAGAGGGTGGTGAGGTCTGCACCGCCCACAAACGCAGGGCTCTCCAGAGGGTAGTGAGGTCTGCACCGCCCACAAACGCAGGGCTCTCCAGAGGGTAGTGAGGTCTGCACCGCCCACAAACGCAGGGCTCTCCAGAGGGTAGTGAGGTCTGCACCGCCCACAAACGCAGGGCTCTCCAGAGGGTAGTGAGGTCTGCACCGCCCACAAACGCAGGGCTCTCCAGAGGGTAGTGAGGTCTGCACAACGCATCACCGGGGGCAAACTACCTGCCCCCCAGGACACCTACAAAACCCGATTTCACAGGAAGGCAAAAAAGATCATCAAGGACAACAACCACCCGAGCCACTGCCTGTTCACCCCGCTATCATCCAGAAGGTGAGGTCAATACAGGTGCATCAAAGCTGGGACCGAGAGACTGAAAAACAGATTGTTAAACAGCCATCACTAGCACAGAGAGGCTGCTGCTCTACATACAGACTCGATATCATTGGCCACTTTAATAAATGGAACACTTGTCACTTTAATAATGTCACTTTAATAATGTTTACATATCTCGCATTACTCATCTCATATGTATATACTGTATTCTTCACTATCTATTCTTTACCATCTATTGCATCTTAGCCGTTCTGTCACTGCTCATCCATATATTTATATACTATTATCTCATTCCTTTACTAGATTGTGTGTATTAGGTTTTCTTGTGGAATCTGTTAGATATCAGGTTTTGTTGTAGAATTGTTAGATATTAGGTTTTGTTGAGGAATTGTTAGATATTACCTGTTAGATACTGCTGCACTGTCAGATCTAAAAGCACAACCATTTCGCTACACTCACAATAACATCTGCTAACCAAGTGTATGTGATTTACCTTGGTGACGGGGGGCAGTAGCAGTGTGTTGCGTGGTGGTGGTGTGTGTGTGTGTGTGTGTGTGTGTGTGTATAAATGTGTCTGTTACCTTGTTGTTTACCTTGGTGACGGGGGGAAGTAGCAGTGTGTTGCGTGGTGGTGTGTGTGTGTGTATTAATGTGTCTGTTACCTTGTTGTTTACCTTGGCGACGGGGGGCAGCAGCAGTGTGTTGAGAGGCGGGGGTGCGGCCCAACACGTCTCGTCTGACCTCAGCAGCAGGTCACAGTGGTGAGACCCTCCATCATGGAGCTGTAGCCCCTCCTCACTACTCTTACAGGTTATCCTCCCGTCCAGAGACACATAGCCATTATCTGTCTCTGTGGACTTGTCTATGGACAGCTTGGACTTCTTCGACCTGAGGGGAGAGATGGAGGGGGAGGTTAAAGGGGGGAGGCGGTAGAGGTGGAGAGACGGGACAGGCAGACAGTCCCAAGTCCATCCAGCATGCAGAAATCAGAACAGGACAGAATCACTTGGATCAAGTTGGTACTAATTGAAGCCATGGCAAGGGAGCAGAGAAACTAAGTTCTAAATGGGATGGGTTACTGGTGCTACTAAGCAGAATTCAAATAGAGTTGATTTGAATAGGATTAGGGGATTGGGATGACTGTCAGTGACCATTAGATTTCTGGTGTGAAAAGATTGGATTTTTAATACTGTTTCTAGATTGAAAGACTCAAAAAACGTCCCCGGGGATCCCTTTTAACAACT
Source organism: Oncorhynchus mykiss (assembly GCF_013265735.2). NCBI lineage: Eukaryota > Metazoa > Chordata > Actinopteri > Salmoniformes > Salmonidae > Oncorhynchus > Oncorhynchus mykiss. Next base: position 10,814,622 of record NC_048585.1, read on the forward strand.
ATAAAGCCTTTACTGATGTTTATGCTTCGACATCGTTTGCTCCGTGCTTCTCTTGGCCATAGCTTGAATAGTTGGAACGAGCCGTAACGTTGGCAACAACAACAACAAAACAAAAGCTGCAAAATCCCTTTTTTCCACACACAGAAAAATGATAACAAAGATGGAAGACAGACCTCTCCTTTCAACATACTGTTGTCCCGTTGAGAAACCCGTGGAGACAAGTTAATAATCAAACTGACGTGGGGAAAAGCATTTGAATATGTATCTCCTCTCTGTGTGTGTGTGTGTCTCCAGTTAAAATATCACTGTTTAATAACGTCTTATCTCAGCCAAATAATTATCTTACCAGATAATGTTTATCATATAGTGGGAAGAATGATTTTCAGAAACATATATTTACTATGTACACTAACCGTTCAAACGTTTGGGGTCATTTAGAAATGTCCTTGTTTTTGAAAGAAAAGCAGTTATTTTTTTGTCCATTAAAATAACATCAAATTGATCAGAAATACAGTGTAGACATTGTTCATGTTGTAAATGACTATTGTAGATGGAAACGGCAGATTTTTAATGGAATATCTACATAGGTGTACAGAGTCCCATTATCAGCAACCATCACTCCTGTGTTCCTGTAGGGTTGAAGTTGATTTTGGGGGTCTTGATTGATTATGTTGTTGTTATTACATTAGAGTGTCTAGTTCAAGAAACAGACGTCTCACAAGTCCTCAACTGGCAGCTTCATTAAATAGTACCTGCAAAACACCAGTCTCAACGTCAACAGTGAAGAGGCGACTCCGGGAGGCTGGCCTTCTAGGCAGAGATCCTCTGTGCAGTATCTGTGTTATTTTGCCCATCTTAATATTTTATTTTTATTGGCCAGTCTGAGATACAGATTTTTCTTTGCAACTCTGCCTAGAAGGCCAGAATCCCAGAGTCGCCTCTTCACTGTTGACGTTGAGACTGGTGTTTTGCGGGTACTATTTAATGAAGCTGCCAGTTGAGAACTTGTGAGGCTTCCGTCTCTCAAACTAGACACTAATGTACTTGTCCTCTTGCTCAGTTGTGCCCTGGGGCCTCCCACTCATCTTTCTATTCTGGTTAGGGCCAGTTTGCGCTGTTCTGTGAAGGGAGTAGTACGCAGCATTGTACGAGATATTCAGTTTCTTGGCAATTTCCCGCACGGAATAGCCTTCATTTCTCAGAACAAGAATAGACTGACGAGATTCAGAAGAAAGTTCTTTGTTTCTGGTCATTTTGAGCGTGTAATCGAACCCACAAATGCTGATGCTCCAGATACTCAACTAGTCTAAAGAAGGCCAGTTTTATTGCTTCTTTAATCAGACAACAGTTTTCAGCTGTGCTAACATAAATGCAAATAGGTTTTCTAATGATCAGTTAGCCTTTTAAAATGATAAACTTAGATTAGCTAACACAACGTGCCATTGGAACACAGGAGTGATGGTTGCTGATAATGGGACTCTGTGCGCCTATGTAGATATTCCATAAAAAAAATCTGTCGTTTCCAGCTACAATAGTCATTTACAACATGAACAATGTCTACACTGTATTTCTGATCAATTTGATGTTATTTTAATGGACAAAAAAAAGTGATTTTCTTTCAAAAACAAGGACATTTCTAAGTGACCTCAAACATTTGAATGGTAGTGTACAGGACTCCGTTCTCTCATACAATAGAAAGGGATATTTATTATTGATCAGAATCAGAATCCGGGTGGAATCCAAGGGATGTTGCAGCTATACCAGAGAGAGAGAGAGAGGGTTCTTTAGTAACCTCACGGGAGGGAAAAATACACACCGCGCTTTACAGATATCATGCCAGAAATCTCGGAAGAGAGCGATGCACAGGCTGTAAGGTGAGCCGGTGGCGGCACCGTGGCAGTGTGGGCCGCCCTCCCGGGTGTTATCAGTGGTGCTAGAGCCATCTCCTTCCCTATGTACATCCAAGTGAGCTGCCTTCCTTAGACGCCTTTGGTCCAGATCAATAAGAAAGAGGACTTAGAGAGAGAGAGAGGTCCAGACACAAATCACTGTTGTTGTGATTGAAGAAAATAAATCATTAAAATAATACCCTTTTCCATTTATTTATTTTTAAAATCACAAGAAGGAAGATAGAAAATGAATGAAAACGGTTGGTTCACTGACAGCGGTGTCTACTACATCAGGTATGGTTGGTTCACTGACAGAGGTGTCTACTACATCAGGTATGGTTGGTTCACTGACAGAGGTGTCTACTACATCAGGTATGGTTGGTTCACTGGCAGCGGTGTCTACTACATCAGGTATGGTTGGTTCACTGGCAGAGGTGTCTACTACATCAGGTCTGGTTGATTCACTGGCAGAGGTGTCTACTACATCAGGTATGGTTGGTTCACTGACAGTGGTGTCTACTACATCAGGTATGGTTGGTTCACTGGCAGAGGTGTCTACTACATCAGGTATAGTTGGTTCACTGACAGCGGTGTCTACTACATCAGGTATGATTGGTTCACTGGCAGAGGTGTCTACTACATCAGGTATGATTGGTTCACTGACAGCGGAGTCTACTATATCAGGTATGGTTGGTTCACTGACAGCGGTGTCTATTACATCAGGTATGGTTGGTTCACTAACAGAGGTGTCTACTACATCAGGTATGATTGGTTCACTGAAAGCGGTGTCTACTACATCAGGTATGGTTGGTTCACTGACAGAGGTGTCTACTACATCAGGTCTGGTTGGTTCACTGGCAGAGGTGTCTACTACATCAGGTCTGGTTGGTTCACTGACAGCGGTGTCTACTACATCAGGTATGGTTGTGTCTACTACATCAGGTATGGTTGGTTCACTGACAGAGGTGTCTACTACATCAGGTATGGTTGGTTCACTGACAGAGGTGTCTACTACATCAGGTATGGTTGTGTCTACTACATCAGGTATGGTTGGTTCACTGGCAGAGGTGTCTACTACATCAGGTATGGTTGGTTCACTGGCAGAGGTGTCTACTACATCAGGTATGGTTGGTTCACTGGCAGAGGTGTCTACTACATCAGGTATGGTCAGGAATGATCGAAGCAAAAACATTGACTAATATCCAGCTGCCAGAGAGACTAATTCCCAGCTGCCAGAGAGACTAATATCCAGCTGCCAGAGAGACTAATATCCAGCTGCCAGAGCGACTAATATCCAGCTGCCAGAGAGACTAATATCCAGCTGCCAGAGAGACTAATATCCAGCTGTCAGAGAGACTAATATCCAGCTGCCAGAGAGACTAATATCCAGCTGCCAGAGAGACTAATATCCAGCTGCCAGAGAGACTAATATCCAGCTGCCAGAGCGACTAATATCCAGCTGCCAGAGAGACTAATATCCAGCTGCCAGAGAGACTAATATCCAGCTGCCAGAGAGACTAATATCCAGCTGCCAGAGAGACTAATATCCAGCTGCCAGAGAGACTAATATCCAGCTGCCAGAGAGACTAATATCCAGCTGCCAGAGAGACTAATATCCAGCTGCCAGAGAGACTAATGTTGATAGTAATGCGGTAGATTGGACTGTGTTCTCACAATAAACAATAACTGGAGATATGACTAGTATTGGATTTACTGGGATTAGACTTGGAGAGCCATCATCATCGACAACGTGAAGATAGAGAGTTCTGCTTGAATGGTTCATCTACTCCTACAAGAAGAGGACGGTATCAACTGTCTGGCTGACAGCTCAGCTAACAGCCCGTTTAGATCAGGCTGTTTGGACACCATTTCCCAAGGTGAGAGTCTCCAGTCACCGATGTCCACAGGTGGGGGTTGTGCTTACAGCCCAACACCGTGCAGGACATTTGGCATTTGCCAGAAAACACCAAGTTTGGCAAATTCGCCACTGGCGCCCTGTGCTCTTCACAGATGAAAGCAGGTTCACACTGAGCACATGTAACAGATGTGAAAGTCGGTAGACGCTGTGGAGAACGTTCTGCTGCCTGCAACATCCTCCAGCATGACCGGTTTGGCGGTGGATCAGTCATGGTGTGGGGTGGCATTTCTTTGGGGGGCCGCACAGCCCTCCATGTGCTCGCCAGAGGTAACCTGACTGCCATTAGGTACCGAGATGAGATCCTCAGACCCCTTGTGAGACCATTTGCTGGTGCGTTTGGCCCTGGGTTCCTCCTAATGCAAAACAATGCTAGACCTCATGTGGCTGGAGTGTGTCAGCAGTTCCTGCAAGAGGAAGGCATTGATGCTATGGACTGGCCCGCCCGTTCCCCAGACCTGAATCCAATTGAGCACATCTGGGACATCATGTCTCGCTCCATCCACCAACAGTAGTTTGACTTGTTTTAAGGACATTACATCAAAGTTGGATCAGCCTGTAGTGTGGTTTTCCACTTTAATTTTGAGTGACTCCAAATCCAGACCTCCATGGGTTGATACATTTTTGTGTGATTTTGTTGTCAGCACATTCAACTATGTAAAGAAAAAAGTATTTAATAAGAATATTTCATTCATTCAGATCTAGGATGTGTTATTTTAGTGTTCCCTTAATTTTTTTGAGCAGTGTGTGTGTATATATATATATATAATATAATAGCAGCTAGCAGATCCACTCAGACAATGACGAGTCAACCATGTGGTGTGGATGAGGAGGAGTTCATTCAGGTCAGTCAGGGTCATGGGGGGGTGACTTTTGATAGAGAGAGAAAACAACACAGATTTGATGTCAAATGGAGGAGGGGAAAGGAAGGAGAAAGTCGTCTGGTGGTTGATTCCTGACCACATCTGGAGTCTGAGTGAGTGAACACCTCTGTACTGTGAGATGAGGATGAACAGTAACATCTGGAGTCTGAGTGAGTGAACACCTCTGTACTGTGAGATTAGGACGAACAGTAACATCTGGAGTCTGAGTGAGTGAACACCTCTGTACTGTGAGATGAGGACGAACAGTAACATCTGGAGTCTGAGTGAGTGAACACTGCTGTACTGTGAGATGAGGACGAACAGTAACATCTGGAGTCTGAGTGAGTGAACACCACTGTACTGTGAGATGAGGACAAACAGTAACATCTGGAGTCTGAGTGAGTGAACACTGCTGTACTGTGAGATGAGGACAAACAGTAACATCTGGAGTCTGAGTGAGTGAACACTGCTGTACTGTGAGATGAGGACGAACAGTAACATCTGGAGTCTGAGTGAGTGAACACCACTGTACTGTGAGATGAGGACGAACAGTAACATCTGAGTGAGTGAACACTGCTGTACTGTGAGATGAGGACGAACAGTAACATCTGGAGTCTGAGTGAGTGAACACCACTGTACTGTGAGATGAGGACAAACAGTAACATCCACTTCATTCCCAGACTGTGTGGCACAGATACATTCTCTTCCAGAAGGCTGAACATGGTCAGTACTGTGCAAGCCAAAGGTAGTGGGTTTTGGGAATAGCTAGCTATTGTGGCAATACAGCCTGGTCCCAGATCTGTTTGTGGCATCTTGCCAAGAGCACCAACAGATCTAGAAAAAGGCTAATGGCGTTATGCAACCTAGCACAAATTTACGAGCTGCTACCCTCTGGCAGGAAATCACAGCCTTTACAATGGGACAGGAAGTGTATGTGGGGGCAGTTCCCTGATCACATGATCAGAAGAGAGTGGGGGAACCATGATTGAACACACACAGTCTGATGGAACCCTCCCACTCTGACCAGTGTCTGGGGAACTGACCTGTAGAGTGTGTCAGACAGAGGCCTTTTAAAACAGTAGCTAAGTCATTCAGGTTTATCTCAGAGCAGGAAGCACATCAAACACTAAAACAACACAGAGGTGGATACATTATCTACACTTTAACCCCCTTTACCCAATCCCTCCCTCCCTCCCTCCCTCCCTCCCTCCCTCCCTCCCTCCCTCCCTCCCTCCCTCACTCCTCCTCCTCATCCCTCCCTCTCCCCTTCTCCCTCCCTCCCTGCCTCTTCATCCCTCTATCCCCACCCCCCTCCCTTTCCATCTACACCCTCTCTCCGTACCCCATCCCTCCCTCTCTCTCTCACTCCCTCCCTCCCCCCCTCTCTCTCTCCCTCCCTCCCTCCATCCATCCATCTCTCCCTCCCTCCCTCCCTCCCTCTCTCCTTCTCCCTCCCTCCCTCCCTCCCTCCCTCTCCCTTTCTCTCCCTCCCTCCCTCTTCATCCCTCTATCCCCACCCCCCTCCTTTTCCATCTACACCCTCTCTCCGTACCCCATCCCTCCCTCTCTCTCTCACTCCCTCTCTCCCCCCTCTCTCCCTCCCTCCCTCCCCCCTCTCTCTCTCCCTCCATCCCTCCCTCCATCCCCAGCCCTTCTCCCCACCTTCTTCTCTTGCCAGAGCTGCTGCTGCTGGTGGGTTTGGGGGTGCGTGTGGAGACGATCTGGCAGTGCACTGTCCCCAGTAACAGCATCAGCCATATCGCCCCAAACACCTCTGTGGTCGGGATACTGTGGGGCTGGGGAATGGTGAAGAATAACGCTGCAGCAGCCACTGGAGAGAGAGAGAGAGAGAGAGAGAGAGAGAGAGAGAGAGAGAGAGAGCAAGGGTGAGAGAGAGAGAGAAATAGCGAGGGTGAGAGAGAGAGTGAGAGAAAGCGGGAGAGAGAGAGAGAGAGACACAGAGAGAGAGAGAAATAGAGGAGAGAGAGAGGGAGACAGAGAGAGACAGAGAGACAGAGAGAGAGATAGAGAGAGAGACAGAGAGAGAGACAGAGAGACAGAGACAGAGAGAGACAGAGACAGAGAGAGACAGACAGAGAGAGACAGAGAGAGAGAGACACAGAGAGAGATAGAGAGATAGAGAGAGAGAGAGAGAGAGAGAGAGAGACAGAGAGAGAGACATGGGAAGTGTTATACGCTCCATGTATGTGGGATATTCTCCATTTTCTACTGGACTTCCTGTCAATAGTTTATATTGAAACTTTAGCCAGGGTGAGAAGGAGATGGAGAGAAGGAGAGGTGAAAAGGAGGGATGAGAGGGATGGATGAGGGCGTTATAATACAACTGGTCCCCTTGGCTGCTCACTAACAAGCTCATACTACCACACATAGTGAGACAGAGAGGTATTGAGAGGGGGGGGCATTTGTTTTGATGTACTCAAGATCAATATGTAAAAAGGAGGGGTAGGGGAGTGGTCCATCCTGTCAACACGCATGCACGCACGCGCACACACACGAGGGGTCATGAGTTTGGAGAGGCTCAGAAATAGCTATCCTGTAATTTATTCAGAAGGCAGAGGAATAAAGACAGACCTTGTTCTGTTTCTTTATTTGTGTGTGTGTGTGTGTGTGTGTGTGTGTGTGTGTGTGTGTGTGTGTGATCTTACTATCTAACACACAGTGCCAGGTTGAGGGCTGGAATTTCCCCATGACCAACCACAGCCAGAGAAAGGTAAGGTACTCATGTCTACACAAGCAGAGACCAACAACACACTGAACTAATGGTGGAGAAGGAATACGGCTGAGACTTAAGACTTCCACATGTTTGGTTCGACTGGAGCCTAGCTGAACTGGGCTGGAGCCTAACTGAACTGGGCTGGAGCCTAGCTGAACTGGGCTGGAGCCTAGCTGAACTGGACTGGAGACTAGCTGAACTGGGCTGGAGACTAGCTGAACTGGGCTGGAGCCAAGCTGAACTGGGCTGGAGCCTAGCTGAACTGGGCTGGAGCCTAGCTGAACTGGACTGGAGCCTAGCTGAACTGGACTGGAGCCTAGCTGAACTGGGCTGGAGCCTAGCTGAACTGGGCTGGAGCCTAGCTGAACTGGGCGGAGCCTAACTGAACTGGGCTGGAGCCTAGCTGAACTGGGCTGGAGCCTAGCTGAACTGGACTGGAGACTAGCTGAACTGGGCTGGAGACTAGCTGAACTGGGCTGGAGCCAAGCTGAACTGGGCTGGAGCCAAGCTGAACTGGGCTGGAGCCAAGCTGAACTGGAGCCTAGGTGAACTGGGCTGGAGCCTAGGTGAACTGGCCTGGAGCCTAGCTGAACTGGACTGAAGCCTAGCTGAACTGGACTGAAGCCTAGCTGAACTGGACTGGAGCCTAGCTGAACTGGACTGGAGCCTAGCTGAACTGGACTGGAGCCTAGCTGAACTGGAGGCTAGCTGAACTGGGCTGGAGCCTAGATGAACTGGGCTGGAGCCTAGCTAAACTGGGCTGGAGCTCAGCTGAACTGTACTGGAGCCTAGCTGAACTGGACTGGAGCCTAGCGGAACTGGACTGGAGCCTAGCTGAACTGGGCTGGAGCCTAGCTGAACTGGGCTGGAGACTAGCTGAACTGGACTGGAGCCTAGCTGAACTGGACTGGAGCCTAGCTGAACTGGACTGGAGCCTAGCTGAACTGGACTGGAGCCTAGCTGAACTGGACTGGAGCCTAGCTGAACTGGGCTGGAGCCTAGCTGAACTGGGCTGGAGCAGGTAGATGAGGAGGAGGAGGAGGAAGATGACTGAAGGTTAGGGTTAGGTAGGTACCTTGTAGCATGTAGAGGAGGAGGAGGAGAAGGAGGAGGAGGAAGATGACTGGAGGTTAGGGTTAGGTAGGTACCTTGAAGCAGGTAGAGGAGGAGGAGGAGGAGGAAGATGGCTCTGGAGGTGACCTGGATCCACCATCTGAAGAAGAAGGGGAACAACACCACCCTGACGAGACCCTTCCTGGTCAGAGACGTCCAGGGAGACTCAGGCTTGGCCTTGGCAAAAGCAGAACCTGGACACACACACACACACACACACGGACACACAAACAGGAGACAAGACAGGTTATGAAGCATTATAACATATCACTGGATGTATCTTTACCAACAGATCTCTCATAAGAGATAATATATAATAATAATACTTCATTATGACAGACAGGCATCATGTCTCTGTTACAACAACTACCACAGGAAGACCTGGGTGCCCCCTGGATTAAATAACCCTCAGCCAATTCCACTAATGCCCCCATCATGGGACACGGGGCCTTCACCGTGGGGACCTTGTTGACAGTGAGGGGCAGTGCCTTGTCTGACAGGGCAGACAGATCTGAAACACACACCCCACTACATCAACCTCTCTCCATCTACCTCAGCCTGGCATGAAACATTCCCCGCTATCGCTCTCTGTCTGTCTCTCTGTCTGTCTCTCTCTCTCTGTCTGTCTCTCTTTCTCGCTCAGCCTGGGATGTGGGCATGAAATAGCAATGAGGGGAAACTAAACAGAGAGGAGTCTAATGTGATGGACTGAATAATTAAACAGAGAAAGAGAGAGAGAGAGAGAGAGTGAGAGGGAAGGAGAGAGAGTGAGGGGGAAGGAGAGAGAGTGAGGGCGAAGGAGAGAGAGAAGGAGAGAGAGAGAGAGAGAGAGAGAGAGCGAGAGCAGGAGAGAGAGAGAGAGCGAGAGCAGGAGAGAGAGAGAGAGCGAGAGCAGGAGAGAGAGAGAGCGAGAGCAGGAGAGCGAGAGAGAGCGAGAGAGAGCGAGCGAGAGAGAGAGAGTGTGAGAGAGAGAAAGAGAGAGAGAGAGAGTGAGAGAGAGAAAGAGAGAGAGAGAGTGAGTGAGAGAGAGAAAGAGAGAGAGAGTGAGAGTGAGAGAGAGAGTGAGAGAGAGAGAGAGGGGGGGAGAGAGAGAGAGAGACAGAGTGAGAGAGAGAGAGAGTGAGAGAGAGAGAGTGAGAGAGAGAGAGAGTGATGTAACAAAAGAGGAGCCATTTTGATACTAGCTTCACTGGACTTCTACACCTGGCTCGTATCATGTGACCAGTGGAGAAACTCTACGTTGACACTAACGTAGCACCATCCTGCTCAGCTAACAGGTTGGACTGGGACAGACAGCTAACAGGTTGGACTGGGACAGACAGCTAACAGGTTGGACTGGGACAGACAGCTAACAGGTTGGACTGGGACAGACAGCCAACATGGTTGGACTGGGACAGACAGCCAACATGGTTGCACTGGGACAGACAGCCAACATGGTTGCACTGGGACAGACAGCCAACATGGTTGCACTGGGACAGACAGCCAACATGGTTGGACTGGGACAGACAGCCAACAGGTTGGACTGGGACAGACAGCTAACAGGTTGGACTGGGACAGACAGCTAACATGGTTGGACTGGGACAGACAGCTAACATGGTTGGACTGGGACAGACAGCCAACAGGTTGGACTGGGACAGACAGCCAACATGGTTGGACTGGGACAGACAGCCAACATGGTTGGACTGGGACAGACAGTGTCTGAGTGAATGAGACAGCTGGTGTGTCCTCCTTACCTCTCACTAGGTCCACATCAATGAGGTCTGCTTTCACATGGCCTGTCTTCTTCGGCTTGTTCCTCAGGCCCTGGAGAGGAGCAGCACAGTGTTACTTAGACAGACAGACAAACAGAGACAGACAGACAGACAGACAGACAGACAGACAGACAGACAGACAGACAGACAGACAGACAGACAGACAGACAGACAGACAGACAGAGACAGACAGACAGACAGACAGAGACAGACAGAGACAGACAGAGACAGACAGACAGAGACAGACAGAGACAGACAGACAGAGACAGACAGAGACAGACAGACAGACAGACATCCTCTAAGGGCCAGATTGTAAGTTGAGCTATGTGTGGGTAACTCCGTAGCTCATACATGGGAGGTTCTGAGTTATACACACACATCTTAAGTTAGGATGACCTTCGGTGCACTGACAGACACAGTGAGGATCTGAAACCCTACAACCCATCGAGGGCACTAACTATGGAGGTAACCCCATGCATGTTAGGTCCTCACACAGTGGGTGCAGCATACCGTGCCAAACACACCTAACACAGGACAAACTACATGACGCTGAGGCCCTGCAGGATCAAAACACATGAACACACGGTGTCCTACATGTGACCAGTTCACTATCAGTCAGCACCAATGGAGTCAACAGCATGAAGCTGTTGTGTCACTCTGTTCAATTCCAAGTGTGTGACAGACAGACAGACGTCTTATTGACAGTGATGGATACATTCAGCTCTTTACACAAGCCGTTTGCCCTGCTGGAGCCATAGACTGACTGTATATAATTAACAGATGACCCGGGCACGTACAGGCTGTGGTGGATTTAGGTACCGGTGACATGGACATCTTACCGGGGGCGGCACGGGCAGCCCAAACAAAAACATCGGTATGATGACATTTGCGCGATCAGTTTTAAATCGCTCATTTGCACGTTGAGTCAATGATATCATGTCACTGTGTGGGACTGTGGGTAAATTAACCTCGTCAGAGTGGGCATCCTGATTCTAGTTTGTGAGCTAGACAGGCTACTGGGAAGGTCTCCCACTCAGAAGCACGAAATGGGGAGGGGGAAGGTTGACGTAGCCAGAGGTAGGGGGAGGGGGGTAGGTTGACCTCAGGTCTCCTCACTGGAAGCCAGAGGTAGGGGAGCGGGGGTAGGTTGACCTCAGGTCTCCTCACCGGAAGCCAGAGGTAGTGGGGAGGGGGTTAGGTTGACCTCAGGTCTCCTCACTGGAAGCCAGAGGTAGGGGGGAGGGGGGTAGGTTGACCTCAGGTCTCCCCACTGGAAGCCAGAGGTAGGGGGAGGGGTAATGTAGTCTTGACTCTTGGTTGACAGTGTTGGGGGATGGGTAATGTAGTCTTGACTCTTGGTTGACAGTGTTGGGGGATGGGTAATGTAGTCTTGACTCTTGGTTGACAGTGTTGGGAGACGGGTAATGTAGTCTTGACTCTTGGTTGACAGTGTTGGGGGACGGGTAATGTAGTCTTGACTCTTGGTTGACAGTGTTGGGGGACGGGTAATGTAGTCTTGACTCTTGGTTGACAGTGTTGGGGGACGGGTAATGTAGTCTTGACTCTTGGTTGACAGTGTTGGGGGACGGGTAATGTATTGATGCTCGAGTGACAAATCAACACAAATGTGTTTCTATTCGTCTTGGTTACTTCGTTGTGATATTTATGAGTCGGGGAGCCATAGAACCGCCACTGTATACTAGAGTATCTCCTCCCTGGACTCCAGGTTATGGGAGACTGGGTTGTGTTCAATGGGCACCAAACGAGATAAAAAAAAACCTGAAACAGGGAAGGATTACTTGAACTTTACCCGTTAGAAACCCACATTCATTTTCTGTATGCAAATGTCCTAATGAACATGACCAGGTAGTATTTTCATGTTCTGTTGCAAAACGTTTTGCTACGGTGTGCCCTACTAAACACATCCCTGTAGTATAATGCTCTCTATCTATCTTAACACTCTCAAATGCTAATATTTACCCAAAGGTCAAACGATGACCTTCTCTATCTGTATACAGCCATACAGGAATTTATCTTAAAGACCTTATCTTAAAGAGCTGACACGCTCTAGGTGTGTGGGTATGTGTGTCCGTAAATGATTAGACGAGACGAGCAATACCTTCCTCTTCCTCTTTATTACTGCTATAAACTGTTTTATAGACAGACAGGACTGGAACAGGGAAAGAAGGGAGGGGTGTCTGTCTCCAGCTAGGAGTTACACCTTCCTCAACTGAAAGGAGTGGTGTCTGTCTCCAGCTAGGAGTTACACCTTCCTCCACTGAAAGGAGTGGTGTCTGTCTCCAGCTCGGAGTTAAACCTTCCTCAACTGAAAGGAGTGGTGTCTGTCTCCAGCTAGGAGTTACACCTTCCTCAACTGAAAGGAGTGGTGTCTGTCTCCAGCTAGGAGTTACACCTTCCTCAACTGAAAGGAGTGGTGTCTGTCTCCAGCTAGGAGTTACACCTTCCTCAACTGAAAGGAGGGGTGTCTGTCTCCAGCTAGGAGTTACACCTTCCTCCACTGAAAGGAGTGGTGTCTGTCTCCAGCTCGGAGTTAAACCTTCCTCAACTGAAAGGAGTGGTGTCTGTCTCCAGCTAGGAGTTACACCTTCCTCAACTGAAAGGAGTGGTGTCTGTCTCCAGCTAGGAGTTCAACCTTCCTCAACTGAAAGGAGTGGTGTCTGTCTCCAGCTAGGAGTTACACCTTCCTCAACTGAAAGGAGTGGTGTCTGTCTCCAGCTCGGAGTTAAACCTTCCTCAACTGAAAGGAGTGGTGTCTGTCTCCAGCTAGGAGTTACACCTTCCTCGACTGAAAGGAGTGGTGTCTGTCTCCAGCTAGGAGTTACACCTTCCTCCACTGAAAGAAGTGGTGTCTGTCTCCAGCTCGGAGTTAAACCTTCCTCAACTGAAAGGAGTGGTGTCTGTCTCCAGCTAGGAGTTACACCTTCCTCAACTGAAAGGAGGGGTGTCTGTCTCCAGCTAGGAGTTCAACCTTCCTCAACTGAAAGGAGTGGTGTCTGTCTCCAGCTAGGAGTTACACCTTCCTCCACTGAAAGGAGTGGTGTCTGTCTCCAGCTAGGAGTTACACCTTCCTCCACTGAAAGGAGTGGTGTCTGTCTCCAGCTAGGAGTTCAACCTTCCTCAACTGAAAGGAGTGGTGTCTGTCTCCAGCTAGGAGTTCAACCTTCCTCAACTGAAAGGAGGGGTGTCTGTCTCCAGCTAGGAGTTAAACCTTCCTCAACTGAAAGGAGGGGTGTCTGTCTCCAGCTAGGAGTTAAACCTTCCTCAACTGAAAGGAGTGGTGTCTGTCTCCAGCTAGGAGTTACACCTTCCTCAACTGAAAGGAGTGGTGTCTGTCTCTGCTGGTTTAGGGGAGGCGTGGTCTGGTTTAGGGGAGGGGGTGTCTGTCTCCAGCTAGGAGTTAAACCTTCCTCAACTGAAAGGAGTGGTGTCTGTCTCTGCTGGTTTAGGGGAGGCGTGGTCTGGTTTAGGGGAGGGGGTGTCTGTCTCCAGCTAGGAGTTAAACCTTCCTCAACTGAAAGGAGGGGTGTCTGTCTCTGCTGGTTTAGGGGAGGCGTGGTCTGGTTTAGGGGAGGGGGTGTCTGTCTCCAGCTAGGAGTTACACCTTCCTCAACTGAAAGGAGGGGTGTCTGTCTCTGCTGGTTTAGGGGAGGCGTGGTCTGGTTTAGGGGAGGGGGTGTCTGTCTCCAGCTAGGAGTTAAACCTTCCTCAACTGAAAGGAGGGGTGTCTGTCTCTGCTGGTTTAGGGGAGGCGTGGTCTGGTTTAGGGGAGGGGGTGTCTGTCTCCAGCTAGGAGTTAAACCTTCCTCCACTGAAAGGAGTGGTGTCTGTCTCCAGCTAGGAGTTAAACCTTCCTCAACTGAAAGGAGTGGTGTCTGTCTCTGCTGGTTTAGGGGAGGCGTGGTCTGGTTTAGGGGAGGGGGTGTCTGTCTCCAGCTAGGAGTTAAACCTTCCTCAACTGCTTTTCAAATGCAGTACGCTGACTAGTTCTATCTATATTGCTCTGTTTATTAATGTAAATCTCTTTTCTATTCGTCTTTAAAGGATATGCTTTGCTTGTGAGATAAGATAAGAGAAACCTGTCGTAATTCATCATCACTACCACCAGGGGGCATGAACAAGCCTTTAACTGTCATGGTTTATCTCAGTAACAAAAATCTATATTTAGACTTTATTCTAGATAATGTTGTCATAGCTACTTTATTATGGGATGTGTGCGCCCTTGTTAGTTTCTCATGAACACAAAGATGCAGACACAGTAACTGGCCCACGTCTGCCCTGTTGGGCTCTAAAGACGGGCCAGTTGTCGGACCGTTTCCAGGACACTGTTCTGACGGACGGGAAGCACTGTGTGTTTGAGACTTTGGTCCGGCATGGTCTGGTTTAGGGGAGGCGTGGTCTAGTTTAGGGGAGGCGTGGTCTAGTTTAGGGGAGGCGTGGTCTGGTTTAGGGGAGGCATGGTCTGGTTTAGGGGAGGTGTGGTCTAGTTTAGGGGAGGCGTGGTCTGGTTTAGGGGAGGCGTGGTCTGGTTTAGGGGAGGTGTTTGGCTGGAGTAGGGGAGGTGTGGTCTGGTTTAGGGGAGGCGTGGTCTGGTTTAGGGGAGGCGTGGTCTGGTTTAGGGGAGGTGATTGGCTGGAGTAGGGGAGGTGTTTGGCTGGAGTAGGGGAGGCATGGTCTGGTTTAGGGGAGGCGTGGTCTGGTTTAGGGGAGGTGTTTGGCTGGAGTAGGGGAGGTGTGGTCTGGTTTACGGGAGGTGTGGTTTAGTTTAGGGGAGGTGTTTGGCTGGAGTAGGGGAGGTGTTTGGCTGGAGTAGGGGAGGTGTTTGGCTGGTTTAGGGGAGGTGTTTGGCTGGTTTAGGGGAGGTGTTTGGCTGGAGTAGGGGAGGTGTGGTCTGGTTTAGGGGAGGTGTGGTTTAGTTTAGGGGAGGTGTTTGGCTGGAGTAGGGGAGGTGTTTGGCTGGAGTAGGGGAGGTGTTTGGCTGGTTTGGGGGAGGTGTTTGGCTGGTTTAGGGGAGGTGTTTGGCTGGTTTAGGGGAGGTGTTTGGCTGGTTTAGGGGAACTGTTGGTTTAGGGGAGGTGTTTGGCTGGAGTAGGGGAGGCGTTTGGCGGGTTTAGGGGAGGTGTTTGGCTGGAGTAGGGGAGGCGTTTGGCTGGAGTAGGGGAGGTGTGGTCTGGTTTAGGGGAGGCGTGGTCTGGTTTAGGGGAGGTGTGGTCTGGTTTAGGGGAGGTGTTTGGCTGGAGTAGGGGAGGCGTTTGGCGGGTTTAGGGGAGGTGTTTGGCGGGTTTAGGGGAGGTGTTTGGCTGGAGTAGGGGAGGCGTTTGGCTGGAGTAGGGGAGGTGTGGTCTGGTTTAGGGGAGGCGTGGTCTGGTTTAGGGGAGGTGTGGTCTGGTTTAGGGGAGGTGTTTGGCTGGAGTAGGGGAGGTGTTTGGCTGGAGTAGGGGAGGTGTTTGGCGGGTTTAGGGGAGGTGTTTGGCTGGAGTAGGGGAGGCGTTTGGCTGGTTTAGGGGAGGTGTTTGGCGGGTTTAGGGGAGGTGTTTGGCTGGAGTAGGGGAGGCGTTTGGCTGGTTTAGGGGAGGTGTTTGGCTGGTTTAGGGGAGGTGTTTGGCGGGTTTAGGGGAGGTGTTTGGCTGGAGTAGGGGAGGCGTTTGGCTGGTTTAGGGGAGGTGTTTGGCTGGAGTAGGGGAGGCGTTTGGCTGGTTTAGGGGAGGTGTTTGGCTGGAGTAGGGGAGGTGTTTGGCTGGTTTAGGGGAGGTGTTTGGCTAGAGTAGGCCGTCATTGTAAAATAAGAATTAGCTCTTAACGGATTTGCCTAGTTAAATAAAGGTTAAATAATTTTTTTTAAACATTCTGGCTGTGAGCTCAACCCTCTATATGAGCGGACGGGGTTGAATGGGGTGACGAAGGACAATGTTTTGCTCTCTTTCTAGAAGGAGTGAGGGATGAAAGAGGGGTCTAGAGGGGAAAGGTCATGGACTGTAGCAGCCAGGTGAAACAGCTCCCGTTTCAGTACTCTTGACTATGATGGATCACTTGGAGGGTTTCTCTCCTCTCTGTGCAGGTCACAGACCAGACAGGAAACAATGACATCATGTTCTATGTGACTATGATGTTTTTAGGATTTGACTTCCATCTGCAGCTCTTTGGGTGAGTGAAATAACACCAGTGTTTCCCCTATACTAATTTAGCAGTAGTGGGCCGTCGCTTCTAAATCGCGGAAAGATATGATTAGAAAAATAATAACATGTTTGTTTAAAGTGTGTAGAAAAGATAAACGGGCTATATATGTTTTAATAAAGTTCATATTTGAGAATTAACAATCACCATAATAAAACCTAGACAGTCATGGAGAATCTACCATTTAAAATACTGTCATGGCATGGGACCCTCATTGATTTAGTTACTGTGTTTGAGTCACTCAGATAGCATACCATGTGTACAATTGCAATAAATTAGCTTTAAAACTGAAGTTGTTCTTTCAGCCCCATGCCAAAATGTGTGGAATTGCAGGAAATTAGCTTTAAAACAGCACATCTTGTCTCCGCGGCCAAGAGGACGGCCTCTACAATTTTCAGTCAGAAGCTGCGCCATTGGCCACACCCACTGGCCCACTCCAATGCTAATTTGCCACAACTGCAAACCAGTCAGCCAGTCAGCTAGTCAACCAGTCAGCTAGTCAGCTAGTCAGCAAGTCAGCTAGTCAGCTAGTCAACCAGTCAGCTAGTCAACCAGTCAGCTAGTCAACCAGTCAGCTAGTCAACCAGTCAGTCAGCCAGCTAGTCAACCAGTCAGCTAGTCAACCAGTCAGTCAGCCAGCTAGTCAGTCAGCCAGTCAATCAGAGGTTAAGAAGCAGGCCAGGAACAAACATAGAAACAAACCAACTCAACAAATCACAATCTAGTCAGACTTGAATCTGACTTCCTGTGCTGCAGTACTCACCAGTCTAATAAACTGCACATGTAGGAGGGGGCGACAGACAAAGAAAGACAAACGGCACCAGCAAGAGGGGAGAAAGTCAACTGAAAACATGACGGCACTGATGGCACAGTCAGAAACTGACAGAGAGAGAGACAGAGAGAGAGAGAGAGAGAGAGAGAGAGAGAGAGAGAGAGAGACAGAAACAGAGAGACAGACAGAGAAAGAGAGCGAGACAGACAGACAGAGAAAGAGAGGAGACAGACAGACAGAGAAAGAGAGGAGACAGACAGACAGAGAAAGAGAGGAGACAGACAGACAGACAGAGACAGACAGAGACAGACAAAGACAGACAGAGACAGACAGACAGAGACAGACAGACAGACAGACAGAATAGAGACAGAGAGAGAGAGAGAGAGAGACAAAGAGAGAGAGAGAGAGACAGACAGACAGAGAGAGAAAGAGAAATAGAGAGAGACAGACAGAGACAGACAGACAGACAAAGAGAGACAGACAGACAGACAAAGAGAGACAGACAGACAGGACAGACAGACAGACAGAGACAGACAGACAGGACAGACAAAGAGAGACAGACAGACAGGACAGACAGACAGACAGACAGAGACAGACAGACAGAGACAGACAGGCAGGACAGACAAAGAGAGACAGACAGACAGGACAGACAGACAGAGACAGGACAGACAAAGAGAGACAGACAGACAGGACAGACAGAGAGAGACAGACAGAAGACACTCATACAATGATCCAGAAAAGGGTAGAGAAAGATAAAAGGAGACAAAATAAGTATGTAGAAGATGACAAAGTGTTCTGATTGGACCTAAATCCAAACGGTTACCTTGATTTCTCTTTGTTCAACAGACTTCTCCCATATCTGTTGGTCATAAGCACCAATCTGCCAGAGACAAAGAACAAAACATTCATTAGTACATTTCCCTGACAATATATTCAACAATACATTAGGATAAATATATATGAATCCCAGGACTCCCTGGAAAACAGTTGCAAATTGTTACTGAAGGAACTGTTGAAACATTGATTCAACCCAGAAGCTTCTGAAACCAGTTTAGGTTGTGGTTCAGCTGCAGTTCATCCAACTTCCTCTGTCATCATATCAGTCATGTCACAACCACTGAGCCAACCATCCTACAACCATGTTGCTGTCAGTTGACCCAGCCAACATCCATGTTGCTGTCAGTTGACCCAACCATGAACCACAACACTGTCAGGTGACCCAACCATGAACCACAACACTGTCAGGTGACCCAACCATGAACCACAACACTGTCAGGTGACCCAACCATGAACCACAACACTGTCAGGTTCAGCCATCCTTAGAGATCACAGAGGTTGATGCTAGCCTGGGAAACAGTGTGTGTCCATCATGTGGGAGGCCGTGCAAGGTGAACGAGCTCAGCTCTGAGACGGTGTGTGTGTTTGCTGGGTCTAATCTCCTGTGTTCATTATGTATGATCTGAGGCCTGGGTAGTGGTGCATTCACTTTACATTGGACTGTATTGACTGGATGGGCAACTAGGCTTCAGAACCCCCTCCACTGCCCCTAACCCACTCTTCAACCCTGCTAATGATTGTGCTGTGTGTGTGTGTTTCATATGAAAACTTGCGTATCAAATCCCTATTCACTCCACTGTCCTTCATAAAAGGACTATCATACACAATGAAACCTTGTAGCAGAAACCTGTGGACCAGACAGGATAGATGACAATCACACTAATTAAACATGCAGCACGTGAGAGAGAGGGGGAGAAAGAGAGAGAGAGAGAGGGGGGGGGGGTGAGAGGGGGAGAAACAGAGAGCGAGAGAGAAAGATAGAACAAACACCATTGTAAATACAACCCATATTTATGTTTATTTATTTTCCCTTTTGTACTTTAACCATTTGTACATTGTTACAACACTGTATATATATATAATATGACATTTGTAATGTCTTTATTCTTTTGGAACTTCTGTGAGTGTAATGTTGGTTTACTGTTAATTTTTATTGTTTATTTAACTTTGTTTATTATCTATTTCACTTGCTTTGGCGATGTTAACATATGTTTCCCATGTCAATAAAGCCCTTGAAATGAATTGAGAGAGAGAGAGAGAGAGAGAGAGGGTGTGAGGGGGGGTGAGAGGGGGAGAGAAAGCGAGAGATAGAAAGAAAGATAGATAGAGATAGGGAAGAAAGAGAGAGAGAGGGGAGAGAGATTGAGAGACAGAGAGAGAGAGTGAGGGGGGGGGGGGGGGGTGAGAGGGGGAGAGAAAGCGAGAGATAGTGAGAGAGAGAGATAGAGAGAGACAGTACTCAGTGCTTCCCCGTTCCCACCACAACTATAACCTTTTTATTTAACTGTGACTCCTCTCTGACTCCTCAATGTTTAAACCTGTTGGTCGTCTCCTCTCTGACTCCTCAATGTTTAAACCTGTTGGTCGTCTGGTCTGTGACTCCTCAATGTTTAAACCTGTTGGTCGTCTGGTCTGTGACTCCTCAATGTTTAAACCTGTTGGTCGTCTGGTCTGTGACTCCTCTCTGACTCCTCAATGTTTAAACCTGTTGGTCGTCTGGTCTGTGACTCCTCTCTGACTCCTCAATGTTTAAACCTGTTGGTCGTCTGGTCTGTGACTCCTCTCTGTCTCCTCAATGTTTAAACCTGTTGGTCGTCTGGTCTGTGACTCCTCTCTGTCTCCTCAATGTTTAAACCTGTTGGTCGTCTGGTCTGTGACTCCTCTCTGTCTCCTCAATGTTTAAACCTGTTGGTTGTCTGGTCTGTGTCTCCTCAATGTTTAAACCTGTTGGTCGTCTGGTCTGTGACTCCTCAATGTTTAAACCTGTTGGTCGTCTGGTCTGTGTCTCCTCTCTGACTCCTCAATGTTTAAACCTGTTGGTCGTCTGGTCTGTGACTCCTCTCTGTCTCCTCAATGTTTAAACCTGTTGGTCGTCTGGTCTGTGACTCCTCTCTGTCTCCTCAATGTTTAAACCTGTTGGTCGTCTGGTCTGTGACTCCTCAATGTTTAAACCTGTTGGTCGTCTGGTCTGTGACTCCTCAATGTTTAAACCTGTTGGTCGTCTGGTCACTCTCTCTCTCACACACACACACACACACACACACACACACACACACACACACACACACACACAGCATCTTGGGGGTGTTTATCATAGTGTTCCTATCTTCCTCTCCATCACTAAATATGTTGTGAGAAAGTCCTCTTCATCTTCCCTTAGATGCATCCATTTTGGTTCAGATCCATTTAGGATGTTAATGCCCTTCCGTCAAAGCTCCACCCTAAGTCAATAGTCTGTTTGGTAAGGAGGGTAAAACTATCAGGTAAGCTGTGACTCTGTCCAGGTAGGTCGGAGAAAGGTTTAGGTGTCAGATAAATGCTCTGCTGAAATGTTAATGTCCGTTGGGGGATTGGGTTAAGGTGGTCAGGTAGGCTTCTCCTGCGTCTCTCCAACGCTCTTCTTTAGTGACAACAGCCGTGTGTGTGTGTGTGTGTGTGTGTGTGTGTGTGTTCCTCTGCTCCTGTTCATTTAGGGAGAATAGACATGTCACACATGAAACATGACCTTCATCCCCCAGACAGTGAAATCTACTGATATGGCACAGACAGGAAGAAGCTGTGTGTGTCTGTGTGCATGTTTGGGTGTGTGTGTATATGTGTGTGTGTGTGTGTGTGTGTGTGTGTGTGTGTGTGTGTGTGTGTGTGTGTGTGTGTATATAAGTGTGTGTGTGAGTATATGTGTGTATGTGTGTGTGTGTGTGTGTGTATATATGTGTGTGTATATAAGTGTGTGTGTGTGTGTGTATATGTCTTTACAGCCTGTTAACTACATGGGTCACCCTACTAGCCTCATCTCAAGCCAATGGAAACTCTGCATCTTTCATGAACCTCATCAAACATGCAACAGCCAAGGAGTCCTCAGAGAGAGACAGAATGAAGGAACAAGGAAAGGGGGGGTGAAGGCCATGCTTGAAAGAAAAGAGACTGGGGGTGACTAGACAGAAGAGGAGAGAGTGAACGTGACTAGACTAGAGGAGGAGAGACCGGGGGTGACTAGTCTAGAGGAGGAGAGACCGGGGGTGACTAGTCTAGAGGAGAGAAAAGAGACCGGGGGTGACTAGTCTAGAGGAGGAGAGACCAGGGGTGACTAGTCTAGAGGAGGAGAGACCGGGGGTGACTAGTCTAGAGGAGGAGAGACCGGGGGTGACTAGTCTAGAGGAGGAGAGACCGGGGGTGACTAGTCTAGAGGAGAGAAAAGAGACCGGGGGTGACTATTCTAGGACTAGTCATCCTGCAAGAAACCTGGTATAGAGGAGACGGACCCACTGGTTGCCCTCTAGGTTACAGAGAGCTGGTAGTCCCATCCACCAAACTACCAGGTGTGAAACAGGGAAGGGACTATGCTAATTTGGTATAGAGCAGACCTAACTCACTCCATTAAATTAATCAAAACAGGAACATTTTACATTTGGCTAGAAATTCAAAAGGAAATGATCTTAACAGAGAATAATGTCCTCCTGTGTGCTACCTATAACCCCCACTAGAATCCCCATATTTTAATGAAGACAGCTTCTCCATCCTGGAGGGGGAATTAATAATTTCCAGGCCCAGGGACATGTACTAGTCTGTGGTGACCTAAATGCCAGAACTGGACAAGAACCCGACACCCTCAGCACACAGGGGGACAAACACCCGCCTGCAGGTGACAGTATTCCCTCCCCCATATGCCCCCCTAGGCACAACTATGACAACATAACCAACAAAAACGGGTCACAACTCCTGCAGCTCTGTCGCACGCTGGGTATGTACAGAGTCAATGGTAGGCATTGAGGGGACTCCTATGGTAGGTACACCTATAGCTCATCTCTTGGCAGTAGTACTGTAGACGACTTTAACACTGACCTCAACCCAGAGTCTCTCAGAGCGTTCACAGTCAGCACACTGACACCCCTATCAGACCACAGCAAAATCACAGTCTACTTGAACAGAGCAATACTCAATCATGAGGCATCAAAGCCAAAGAAACCCTTTTAGACAATTTCCTGGGTAAAACGTTCCACTGTAATAGTGAAGGTGTAAACTTGGCAGTAGAAAATCTTAATCTTAACCCTATATTTGACCTCTCAGCTTCCCTATCAAATCTAAAAATATCAAATAGAAAACTGAAGAAAATTAACAACAATGACAAATGGTTTGATGAAGAATGCAAAAATCTAAGAAAGAAATTGAGAAACCTGTCCAACCAAAAACATAGAGACCCGGAAAACCTGAGTCTACGCCTTCACTATGGTGAATCACTAAAACAATACAGAAATACACGACGGAAAAAGAAGGAACAGCACGTCAGAAATCAGCTCAATGTAATTGAAGAATCCATAGACTCTAACCACTTCTGGGAAAATTGTAAAACACTAAACAAACAACAACATGAAGAATTATCTATCCAAAATGGAGATGTATGGGTAAACCACTTCTCCAATCTTTTTGGCTCTATAACAAAGAACAAAGAGCAAAAACATATACATGATCAAATACAGATCTTAGAATCAACTATTAAAGACTACCAGAACCACCTGGATTCTCCAATTACCTTGAGCTACAGGACAAAATAAAAACCCTCCAACCCAAAAAGGCCTGTGGTGTTGATGGTATCCTCAATGAAATGATCAAATATACAGACAACAAATTCCAATTGGCTATACTAAAACTCTTTAACATCATCCTTAGCTCTGGCATCCTTAGCTCTTCCCCAATATTTGGAACCAAGGACTGATCACCCCAATCCACAAAAATGGAGACAAATTTGACCCCAATAACTACCGTGGAATATGTGTCAACAGTAACCTTGGGAAAATCCTCTGCATTATTATTAACAGCAGACTCGTACATTTCCTCAGTGAAAACAATGTACTGAGCAAATGTCAAATAGGCTTTTTACCAAATTACCGTACAACAGACCACGTATTCACCCTGCACACCTTAATTGACAACCAAACAAACCAAAACAAAGGCAAAGTCTTCTCATGCTTTGTTGATTTCAAAAAAGCCATCGACTCAATTTGGCATGAGGGTCTGCTATACAAATTGATGGAAAGTGGTGTTTGGGGTAAAACATACGACATTATAAAATCCATGTACACAAACAACAAGTGTGCGGTTAAAATAGGAAAAAAACACACATTTCTTCCCACAGGGCCGTGGGATGAGACAGGGAAGCAGCTTAAGCCCCACCCTCTTCAACATATATATCAACGAATTGGCGCGGGCACTAGAAAAGTCTGCAGCACCCGGCCTCACCCTGCTAGAATCCGAAGTCAAATGTCTACTGTTTGCTGATGATCTGGTGCTTCTGTCACCAACTAAGGAGGGCCAACAGCAGCACCTAGATATTCTGCACAAATTCTGCCAGACCTGTGCCCTGACAGTAAATCTCAGTAAGACCAAAATAATGGTGTTCCAAAAAAAGGTCCAGTCGCCAGGACCACAAATACAAATGCCCTAGAGCACACAAAAAACTATACATACATCGGCCTAAACATCAGCACCACAGGTAACTTCCACAAAGCTGTGAAATATCTGAGAGACAAGGCAAGAAGGGCATTCTATGCCATCAAAAGGAACATAAAATTCAACATACCAATTAGGATCTGGCTAAAAATACTTGAATCAGTTATAGAGCTCTTTATGGTTGTGAGGTCTGAGGTCCGCTCACCAACCAAGAATTCACAAAATGGGACAAACACCAAACTGAGACTCTGCATGAAGAATTCTGCAAACATTCCTCCGTGTACAACGTAGAACACCAAATAATGCATGCAGAGCAGAATTAGGCCGATACCCGCTAGTTATCAAAATCCAGAAAAGAGCAGTTCAATTCTTCAACCACCTAAAAGGAAGCGATTCCAAAACCTTCCCTAACAAAGCCATCACCTACAGAGAAGTGAACCTGGAGCATGCTGGTCCTGGGGCTCTGTTCACAAACAGACCCCACAGAGCCCCAGGACAGCAACAGAATTAGACCCAACCAAATCATGAGAAAAACTAAAAGATAATTACTTGACACATTGAAAATAATTAACAAAAAAACAGAGCAAACTAGAATGCTATTTGGCCCTAAACAGAGAGTACACAGTGGCAGAATACCTGACCTCTGTGACTGACCCAAACATTAGGAAAGCTTTGACTATGTACAGACTCAGTGAGCATAGCCTTGCTATTGAGAAAGGCCGCCGTAGGCAGACATGGCTCTCAAGAGAAGACAGGCTATGTGCTCACTGCCCACAAAATGAGGTGGAAACTGAGCTGCACTTCCTAACCTCCTGCCAAATGTATGACCATATTAGAGACACATATCTCCCTCAGATTACACAGATCCACAAAGAATTATAAAACAAACCCACAGTGTGACATCACAGCAGCAAGATGTGACCTGTTGCCACAAGAAAAGGGCAACCAGTGAAGAACAAACACCATTGGAAATAAAACCCATATTCATTTTCCATTTTGTACATGAACTATTTGCACATCATTATAACACTGTATATCGATGTCAGAGAGAGAGAGACAGAGACAGAGACAGAGACAGAGACATAAACACTGTATATCGATGTCAGAGAGAGAGAGACAGAGACAGAGACAGAGACAGAGACAGAGACAGAGACAGAGAGAGACAGAGAGAGAGAGACAGAGAGAGAGACAGAGACAGAGACAGAGACAGAGACAGAGACAGAGACAGAGACAGAGACAGAGAGAGACAGAGAGAGAGAGACAGAGACAGAGACAGAGACAGAGACAGAGACAGAGAGAGAGACAGAGAGAGAGAGACAGAGACAGAGACAGAGACAGAGACAGAGACAGAGACAGAGACAGAGACAGAGACAGAGACAGAGACAGAGAGACAGAGAGAGAGACAGAGACAGAGACAGAGACAGAGACAGAGACAGAGACAGAGACAGAGACAGAGACAGAGAGACAGAGAGAGAGACAGAGAGAGAGACAGAGAGACAGAGACAGAGACAGAGACAGAGACAGAGAGACAGAGAGAGAGACAGAGAGAGAGAGACAGAGACAGAGACAGAGACAGAGACAGAGACAGAGACAGAGACAGAGACAGAGACAGAGACAGAGAGAGAGAGAGATAGAGACAGAGACAGAGACAGAGACAGAGACAGAGAGAGACAGAGACAGAGACAGAGACAGAGACAGAGACAGAGAGAGAGAGAGAGAGAGAGAGAGAGAGAGAGAGAGAGAGAGAGAGAGAGAGAGAGAGAGAGAGACAGAGACAGAGACAGAGACAGAGACAGAGACAGAGACAGAGACAGAGACAGAGACAGAGACAGAGACAGAGACAGAGACAGAGACAGAGACAGAGAGAGAGAGAGAGAGAGAGAGAGAGAGAGAGAGAGATGGCAAAAGAGAGAGAGGAGGCATACTCCTGCCCTGTGATAGGCTATAATCACTATATGGGTCAACATCTTACATCCTACTTCCTAACAAAGAAGACCAAGGAAGTAATACCAAGAGGGCTAAGGGAGTAATACCAAGACACCTAAGGAAGTAATACCAAGAGGACTAAGGAAGTAATACCAAGAGAACTAAGGTAGGAACCTCTTCAAAACAAACAGAAATATTACAACCCATCTATGACCTGCAGTAGGGACTGAACACCATCCATCTGTTCTCAGAACAGCCTCTCTATTACATCATCACACTGAATGAGAGACAGAAAAAAAATAAGAGCCTCGTTGCCGCACTGCCAGGTTCACCATGACAACCGAGCTGTAGGGAGGATGGGAGGATGATCCTCACGTTGCCATGGCAGCCAGGTTATGTAACAATAGTCTCCACACTGCAGTGGAGGAGGAGGGAGATGTCTGTCTGTTATAATGTGGAGGAGGAGGAGGGGAGATGTCTCTGTCTGTTATAATGTGGAGGAGAAGGAGGGAGATGTCCCTGTCTGTTATAATGTGGAGGAGGAGGAGGGAGATGTCTCTGTCTGTTATAATGTGGAGGAGGAGGAGGGAGATGTCTGTCTGTTATAATGTGGAGGAGGAGGAGGGGGGAGATGTCTCTGTCTGTTATAATGTGGAGGAGGAGGAGGGGGGAGATGTCTCTGTCTGTTATAATGTGGAGGAGGAGGAGGGAGATGTCTCTGTCTGTTATAATGTAGAGGAGGAGGAGGGGGGAGATGTCTCTGTCTGTTATAATGTGGAGGAGGAGGAGGGAGATGTCTGTCTGTTATAATGTGGAGGAGGAAGAGGGAGATGTCCCTGTCTGTTATAATGTGGAGGAGGAGGAGGGAGATGTCTGTCTGTTATAATGTGGAGGAGGAGGAGGAGGAGGAGGGAGATGTCTCGGTCTGTTATAATGTGGAGGAGGAGGAGGAGGAGGGAGATGTCCCTGTCTGTTATAATGTGGAGGAGGAGGAGGGAGATGTCTGTCTGTTATAATGTGGAGGAGGAAGAGGGAGATGTCCCTGTCTGTTATAATGTGGAGGAGGAGGAGGGAGATGTCCCTGTCTGTTATAATGTGGAGGAGGAGGAGGGAGATGTCTCTGTCTGTTATAATGTGGAGGAGGAGGAGGGAGATGTCCCTGTCTGTTATAATGTGGAGGAGGAGGAGGGAGATGTCTCTGTCTGTTATAATGTGGAGGAGGAGGAGGGAGATGTCCCTGTCTGTTATAATGTGGAGGAGGAGGAGGGAGATGTCTCTGTCTGTTATAATGTGGAGGAGGAGGAGGGAGATGTCCCTGTCTGTTATAATGTGGAGGAGGAGGAGGGAGATGTCCCTGTCTGTTATAATGTGGAGGAGGAGGAGGGAGATGTCCCTGTCTGTTATAATGTGGAGGAGGAAGAGGGAGATGTCCCTGTCTGTTATAATGTGGAGGAGGAGGGGAGATGTCTGTCTGTTATAATGTGGAGGAGGAGGAGGGGGGAGATGTCTCTGTCTGTTATAATGTGGAGGAGGAGGAGGAGGGGAGATGTCCCTGTCTGTTATAATGTGGAGGAGGAGGAGGGAGATGTCTCTGTCTGTTATAATGTGGAGGAGGAGGAGGGAGATGTCTCTGTCTGTTATAATGTGGAGGAGGAGGGAGATGTCCCTGTCTGTTATAATGTGGAGGAGGAGGGAGATGTCTGTCTGTTATAA
Organism: Oncorhynchus mykiss; assembly: GCF_013265735.2. Classification (NCBI taxonomy): domain Eukaryota; kingdom Metazoa; phylum Chordata; class Actinopteri; order Salmoniformes; family Salmonidae; genus Oncorhynchus; species Oncorhynchus mykiss. The sequence continues at coordinate 10,841,994 of NC_048585.1, forward strand.
TGTGGAGGAGGAGGAGGAGGGGGGAGATGTCCCTGTCTGTTATAATGTGGAGGAGGAAGAGGGAGATGTCCCTGTCTGTTATAATGTGGAGGAGGAGGAGGGAGATGTCCCTGTCTGTTATAATGTGGAGGAGGAGGAGGGGGGAGATGTCTCTGTCTGTTATAATGTGGAGGAGGAGGAGGGAGATGTCTGTCTGTTATAATGTGGAGGAGGAGGAGGGAGATGTCCCTGTCTGTTATAATGTGGAGGAGGAGGAGGGGGGAGATGTCTCTGTCTGTTATAATGTGGAGGAGGAGGAGGGGGGAGATGTCTGTCTGTTATAATGTGGAGGTGGAGGGAGATGTCTCTGTCTGTTATACTGTGGAGGAGGAGGAGGAGGGGGGAGATGTCTCTGTCTGTTATAATGTGGAGGAGGAGGAGGAGGAGGGAGATGTCTCTGTCTGTTATAATGTGGAGGAGGAGGAGGACGATGTCTCCTCTCCTCTCTTCCCACAGGTCAGAAAAGACATTAAGAAAGCTAACGTCTGTTTCATTGAGCTAAGCCTGCAGCTACAGCTAACAACATGTAATGTGTCAAACAGTGGGGATTCCTCCTTAGTAAAGTCAACGAGACAGTGTGTTATGTGTGTGTTAACAGAGTGCTGTAGTCCAGAGTGCTGTAGTCCATTGTGACTCCCCAACCAGCACCTCTGTGTTCTTAAATGACGGAGACTCATTTTGATTGAATGCATTCAGTTAAGCAACTGACTAGGTATCCTCCTTTCCCTTCTCTGACAGAGAGTATTATGTTCTGACACACACACACACACACACACACACACACACACACACACACACACACACACACACACACACACACACACAAGTAGACCTAGTTTTAAAGACAAGGCACATTCCTTGAATACAAACAACAGATGAAGGAGTGAACGTTGTTATTTTGGAGAATGTCTCAACGACGTCTTTCAGGTTACAAGGTAGTCATTTTTTATGGGATTTTCTCACCCTTTTTCTAACAAAAGGGCATTTGACTGACAGCAGCTGTTGTGTTGTCATCCAGACAATCTCTCTGAGGCCCCGCATGTCACTACTACTCTGAGGTGAGGTTCACAGTAAACTAGCGTAACCATAGTGATGTGATTCCACTGAAGATCAGATGTACAAAACAATAAGAAATTCAACATCCTTACTTTCAAGAAACCAATTTCTCCTCAACTTTTTTCTTAAGGAGAAGTATAAGAAATAATGCACAACCATTTCCAAGAACCTTTTTGGGGAATAGCAACTTGACTTAACTTTCTTCATAAGTCTATAGTGAAGGACGGAAGACATTTCTTCTTAAGAAGGTTTTGTGAATCCGGGCTGTGATGTCATTGTTGCCATCTCCTTGGCAACACAGTTCATGTCAACACATCAGAGACAATCAGCGCTAACTCAAGGGATAAGACACCTTTCTCTCACCGTTCTCACACTGAACACAAAGACAGGTGACAAACACTAATATCCACATCAGCCTTTCTCTGTTGCTACGGTAACACAAAACAGTGTGGTGATTGAGTCTGTCTATAACAGAACCACACCCTTCCTTACCTGAGACAGACAAAACCCCTCTAATTGTTAAGGTTAACATTGGGCAAACCTGATCCTAGATCTGTGGTTAAATTAGTTTCTAATGGTTCAGGTTAAGATTGGTAATCCGATGCTAGACAGATTTGCGGTTGGGGGGCAAGCCAAGGGAGAACTTTTTCCACATTTTGTTACGTTACAGCCTTAATCTAAAATTGATTAAATAAATGTTGTTCCTCATCAATCTAAACACAATAACCCATAACGACAAGGCGAAAACAGGTTTTTACAAATTTTAGCAAATGTATTAAAATAAAAAAACAAATACCTTATATGAGACTCTAAATTGAGCTCAGGTGCATCCTGTTTCCATTAATCATCCTTGAGATGTTTCTACAACTTGATTGGAGTCCACATGTGGTGAATTCAATTGATTGGACATGACTCGGAAATGCACACACCTGTCTATATAAGGTCCCAGAGTTGAAAGTGCATGTCAGAGCAAAAACCAAGACATGAGGTCGAAGGAATTATCCGTAGAGCGCCGAGACAGGATTGTGTTGAGGCACAGATCTGAGGAAGGGTACCAGTGGCATGAACTGGGAGACTAGTCAGGATCAAGGGAAAGATGAACGGAGCAAAGTACAGACAGATCCTTGATGAAAACCTGCTCCGGATCACTCAGGACCTCAGACTGGGGAGAAGGTTGACCTTTCAACAGGACAAACGACCCTAAGCACACAGCCAAGACAACGCAGGAGTGGCTTCGGGACAAGTCTCAATGTCCTTGAGTGGCCCAGCCAGAGCCCAGACTTGAACCCGATCTAACATCTCTGGAGAGACCTGAAAATAGCTGTGCAGTGACACTTCCCATCCAACCTGACAGAGCTGGAGAGGATCTGCAGAGAAGAATGCGAGAAACTCCACAAATACAGGTGTGTCAACCTTGTATCGTCATACCCAAGAAGACCTGAGGCTGTAATCGCTGCCAAAGATGCTTCAACAAAGTACTGAGTAAAGGGTCTGAATACTTCTGGAAATGTGATATTAAAAAAAATGAAAAATAATTAAATGTAGAAACATGTCTAAAAACCTGTTTTTGCTTTGTCATTATGGCGTACTGTGTGTAGACTGATGAGGGGAAAGAACTATTTCATCCATTTTAGAATAAGGCTGTATGTGGGGCAATGGCGTAGGAATGTTTTCCTACAACCACAGAGTTGTCAGTCACACCCTAGCTGGCTACACCCTGCAGTGCTTTACGTCTGAGGTAAAACATTTTCCATCCATAAGAAAATGTCTGTTTGTGCTGCAGCAGAAGGAGCCAGAGACTCATCTGGTACGGAGAGAGACTCGGCTGGAACACTGACACATCTGGTATGGAGAGAGACTCGGCTGGAACACTGACACATCTGGTATGGAGAGAGACTCGGCTGGAACACTGACACATCTGGTATGGAGAGAGACTCGGCTGGAACACTGACACATCTGGTATGGAGAGAGACTCGGCTGGAACACTGACACATCTGGTACGGAGAGAGACTCGGCTGGAACACTGACACATCTGGTACGGAGAGAGACTCGGCTGGAACACTGACACATCTGGTATGGAGAGAGACTCGGCTGGAACACTGACACATCTGGTATGGAGAGAGACTCGGCTGGAACACTGACACATCTGGTATGGAGAGAGACTCGGCTGACACATCTGGTATGGAGAGAGACTCGGCTGGAACACTGACACATCTGGTATGGATGAAGTATCGCCTTACTAAACACCCCATAGCAGCTCACACACACACACACACACACACACTTTAGGACTAAGAGCTCACAGTGACATATTCTAGATTCTACCAACCTATGGCTGGTTAAAACAGGATGTGGAACAGAACAGAATCAACAAGGGGCTTTTTCTAAAACTGTGACCTCCAGTCTCTCAGTCACAACATCGGCCCACAATAGCACAACAACACAGCCTACACCCAAACACATCATTTCAGTTCCAATGCAACAGCATTCTGCACCTGTGTGAGAGACGGATAGACACCAGCTTATTCCATCACAGCTCGTACAGTGATGTAAGTCTATTATAGACTTCACTAGCTCATGTGACTGGGGCTAAATAAAACCAACTATCCTAAGCAGGCAAGGCTGGACTGGGACGTGTGACATGACTGGCTCCTGTCAGACTGTCCTTTGTTGACTCCTAAATGGTACCCTATTCCCTATGGGGTCTGGTCAAAAGTTGTGCACTATGTAGGGAGTAGGGTGCCATTTGGAACAGATCCATAGCCCAGATCAGGTGAGGGTTAATGAGATCACACTGCAGTGACAGAATGACAGACAGCATTCCGGTCTGGACAGCACCCATCACATAACATAACATTACATACACTCCCCCTTAACAGTCTGGACAGCACCCATCACATAACATAACATTACATACACTCCCCCTTAACAGTGTGGACAGCACCCATCACATAACATAACATACACTCCACCTTAACAGTCTGGACAGCACCCATCACATAACATAACATTACATACACTCCCCCTTAACAGTCTGGACAGCACCCATCACATAACATAACATTACATACACTCCCCCTTAACAGTCTGGACAGCACCCATCACATAACATAACATACACTCCACCTTAACAGTCTGGACAGCACCCACCACATAACATAACATACACTCCCACCTTAACAGTGTGGACAGCACCCACCACATAACATACACTCCCCCTTAACAGTCTGGACAGCACCCATCACATAACATAACATACACTCCCACCTTAACAGTGTGGACAGCACCCATCACATAACATAACATACACTCCCCCTTAACAGTGTGGACAGCACCCATCACATAACATAACATACACTCCCACCTTAACAGTGTGGACAGCACCCATCACATAACATAACATACACTCCCACCTTAACAGTGTGGACAGCACCCACCACATAACATACACTCCCCCTTAACAGTCTGGACAGCACCCATCACATAACATAACATACACTCCCACCTTAGCCTTCTAATAAACTGAGTATAAAAAACATTAAGGACACCTGCTTTTTCCTGAACAGACTGACCAGGTGAAAGATATGATCCCTTATTGACGTCAGTGGTTAAATCCACTTCAATCAATGTAGATGAAGGGGAGGAGACTGTTAAAGAAGGGAGTTTTAAGCCTTGAGACAATTAAGACTTGGATTGTGTATATGTGCCATTCAGAGGGTGAATGGACAAGACCTAAACAATTAAGTGCCTTGGAACAGCGCATGGTAGTAGGTGCCAGGCGCACCGGTTTGTGTCAAGAACTACAACGTTGCTGGGTTTTTCACGCTCAACAGTTTCCTGTGTATATCAATATTGGTCGACCACCCAAAGGACATCCAGCCAACTTGACACAACTGTGGGAAGCATTGGAGTCAACATGGACCAGCCTCCCTGTGGAGGGGGGTTTATTAGAAACATGTTTTTAATATTTGGTATACTCCGTGTATATCATATCACCCCCGGTCTAGCCCAACTCCTAACCAGATATATCACCCTCGTTATAGCCCAACTCCTAACCAGATATTACCCCCCGTTATAGCCCAACACCTGACCAGATATACTGCATCACCCTCGTTATAGCCCAACTCCTAACCATATATCACCCTCGTTATAGCCCAACACCTGACCAGATATACTGCCTCAACCTCGTTATAGCCCAACGCCTGACCAGATATACTGTATCACCCCCGTAATAGCCCAACACCTGACCAGATATACTGTATCACCCCCGTTATAGCCCAACACCTGACCAGATATACTGTATCACCCCCGTAATAGCCCAACACCTGACCAGATATACTGTATCACCCCCGTAATAGCCCAACACCTGACCAGATATACTGTATCACCCCCGTAATAGCCCAACACCTGACCAGATATACTGTATCACCCCGTAATAGCCCAACACCTGACCAGATATACTGTATCACCCCGTAATAGCCCAACACCTGACCAGATATACTGTATCACCCCGTAATAGCCCAACACCTGACCAGATATACTGTATCACCCCGTAATAGCCCAACACCTGACCAGATATACTGTATCACCCCCGTAATAGCCCAACACCTGACCAGATATACTGTATCACCCCCGTAATAGCCCAACACCTGACCAGATATACTGTATCACCCCTGTAATAGCCCAACACCTGACCAGATATACTGTATCACCCCGTAATAGCCCAACACCTGACCAGATATACTGTATCACCCTCGTTATAGCCCAACTCCTAACCATATATATCACCCTCGTTATAGCCCAACACCTGACCAGATATACTGTATCACCCCCGTTATAGCCCAACACCTGACCAGATATACTGTATCACCCCCGTAATAGCCCAACACCTGACCAGATATACTGTATCACCCCGTAATAGCCCAACACCTGACCAGATATACTGTATCACCCCCGTAATAGCCCAACACCTGACCAGATATACTGTATCACCCCCGTAATAGCCCAACACCTGACCAGATATACTGTATCACCCCGTAATAGCCCAACACCTGACCAGATATACTGTATCACCCCCGTAATAGCCCAACACCTGACCAGATATACTGTATCACCCCGTAATAGCCCAACACCTGACCAGATATACTGTATCACCCCGTAATAGCCCAACACCTGACCAGATATACTGTATCACCCCGTAATAGCCCAACACCTGACCAGATATACTGTATCACCCCCGTAATAGCCCAACACCTGACCAGATATACTGTATCACCCCCGTAATAGCCCAACACCTGACCAGATATACTGTATCACCCCCGTAATAGCCCAACACCTGACCAGATATACTGTATCACCCCCGTAATAGCCCAACACCTGACCAGATATACTGTATCACCCCGTAATAGCCCAACACCTGACCAGATATACTGTATCACCCCCGTAATAGCCCAACACCTGACCAGATATACTGTATCACCCCGTAATAGCCCAACACCTGACCAGATATACTGTATCACCCCGTAATAGCCCAACACCTGACCAGATATACTGTATCACCCCGTAATAGCCCAACACCTGACCAGATATACTGTATCACCCCCGTAATAGCCCAACACCTGACCAGATATACTGTATCACCCCCGTAATAGCCCAACACCTGACCAGATATACTGTATCACCCCCGTAATAGCCCAACACCTGACCAGATATACTGTATAACCCCCGTAATAGCCCAACACCTGACCAGATATACTGTATCACCCCCGTAATAGCCCAACACCTGACCAGATATACTGTATCACCCCGTAATAGCCCAACACCTGACCAGATATACTGGATCACCCCGTAATAGCCCAACACCTGACCAGATATACTGTATCACCCCCGTAATAGCCCAACACCTGACCAGATATACTGTATCACCCCCGTTATAGCCCAACACCTGACCAGATATACTGTATCACCCCCGTAATAGCCCAACACCTGACCAGATAAACTGTATCACCCCGTAATAGCCCAACACCTGACCAGATATACTGTATCACCCCCGTAATAGCCCAACACCTGACCAGATATACTGTATCACCCCCGTAATAGCCCAACGCCTGACCAGATATACTGTATCACCCCCGTAATAGCCCAACACCTGACCAGATATACTGTATCACCCCCGTAATAGCCCAACACCTGACCAGATATACTGTATCACCCCCATAATAGCCCAACGCCTGACCAGATATACTGTATCACCCCCGTAATAGCCCAACACCTGACCAGATATACTGTATCACCCCCGTAATAGCCCAACACCTGACCAGATATACTGTATCACCCCCGTAATAGCCCAACGCCTGACCAGATATACTGTATCACCCTCGTTATAGCCCAACACCTGACCAGATAAACTGTATCACCCCCGTAATAGCCCAACACCTGACCAGATATACTGTATAACCCCCGTAATAGCCCAACACCTGACCAGATATACTGTATCACCCCGTAATAGCCCAACACCTGACCAGATATACTGTATAACCCCCGTAATAGCCCAACACCTGACCAGATATACTGTATCACCCCCGTAATAGCCCAACACCTGACCAGATATACTGTATCACCCCCATAATAGCCCAACACCTGACCAGATAAACTGTATCACCCCGGTAATAGCCCAACACCTGACCAGATATACTGTACCACCCCGTAATAGCCCAACACCTGACCAGATATACTGTATCACCCCCGTAATAGCCCAACACCTGACCAGATATACCGTATCACCCCGTAATAGCCCAACACCTGACCAGATATACCGTATCACCCCGTAATAGCCCAACACCTGACCAGATATACTGTATCACCCCCGTAATAGCCCAACACCTGACCAGATATACTGTATCACCCCCGTAATAGCCCAACACCTGACCAGATATACTGTATCACCCCTGTAATAGCCCAACACCTGACCAGATATACCGTATCACCCCGTAATAGCCCAACACCTGACCAGATATACTGTATCACCCCCGTAATAGCCCAACACCTGACCAGATATACCGTATCACCCCGTAATAGCCCAACACCTGACCAGATATACCGTATCACCCCGTAATAGCCCAACACCTGACCAGGATGTTTCCCCTCTAGGTGTCTGACTGGAAGAGATCGACTCAGAATGAAATCAGACATTTGTGCCATTAGAAGCCTGTTCTAAACACATTCAATTCCAGGAGTGCTAGTTTATTGTGAAGCGCAAAGTAGCTATGAAGGAGCTAAGAAAACACAAGATTAAGATACAGGCCGATGGTATTGGAACAGACTAGCGGCCTGTCCAGGGGGTGCACCTGTATCAAGCTGTGTCATGCTACAGAAACAGGAGATGGGCTCCTGCTCCTACGAGCCACTCTCCTAGGAGCAGTCCTCTTCCCATAAACCTCTCCACAGTGAGGGAAGTGAAACGTCTCGTTGTAAAGGGCACAAAGCCACGAGGGGGGAGAGAGAGAGAGAGAGAGAGAGAGAGAAAGAATAACGGAGAAGGGTAAGAGAAGGTGAAGAGGAGAAAGACAGACACAGAGGTAGAGATCGAAAGAGACATTGCTCTCTCTCCCTCTCTCTCCACGTGTCTCTGTCTTTCTCCTTACTTTCTATCCATTTCTCTTTTCCTTCTCTATGTTTCTCTCTCTCTCTCCCTCTCCCTCTCTCCCTCTCTCTGCTGAGTCTCTGTCTCAGAGGAGGGCTATAGGTTCATGTCATAACATGTTCTGCTAACAGCTAGCAGGGTTGAGTCATTCCCATTCAAACACATTAGGAGTTGTTTGGACCTGACTGGCTAACTGACTGACTGCTCTCTATCATTCTCTACCTGTCCCTCTCTCTGTCTTGTTCTGTCAGTCTGAATCAACACACTAACTCCTCTGAATCAACACACTACCTCCTCTGAATCAACGCACGCACTACCTCCTCTGAATCAACGCACGCACTACCTCCTCTGAATCAACGCACGCACTACCTCCTCTGAATCAACACTACCTCCTCTGAATCAACGCACGCACTACCTCCTCTGAATCAACGCACTACCTCCTCTGAATCAACGCACTACCTCCTCTGAATCAACGCACTACCTCCTCTGAATCAACGCACTACCTCCTCTGAATCAACGCACGCACCACCTCCTCTGAATCAACGCACGCACTACCTCCTCTGAATCAACGCACGCACTACCTCCTCTGAATCAACGCACGCACTACCTCCTCTGAATCAACGCACGCACTACCTCCTCTGAATCAACACACTACCTCCTCTGAATCAACGCACTACCTCCTCTGAATCAACGCACGCACTACCTCCTCTGAATCAACGCACGCACTACCTCCTCTGAATCAACACTACCTCCTCTGAATCAACGCACTACCTCCTCTGAATCAACGCACTACCTCCTCTGAATCAACGCACTACCTCCTCTGAATCAACGCACTACCTCCTCTGAATCAACGCACTACCTCCTCTGAATCAACGCACTACCTCCTCTGAATCAACACACTACCTCCTCTGAATCAACACACTACCTCCTCTGAATCAACACACTACCTCCTCTGAATCAACACACTACCTCCTCTGAATCAACACACTACCTCCTCTGAATCAACACACTACCTCCTCTGAATCAACACACTACCTCCTCTGAATCAACACACTACCTCCTCTGAATCAACACACTACCTCCTCTGAATCAACACACTACCTCCTCTGAATCAACACACTACCTCCTCTGAATCAACACACTACCTCCTCTGAATCAACACACTACCTCCTCTGAATCAACACACTACCTCCTCTGAATCAACACACTACCTCCTCTGAATCAACACTACCTCCTCTGAATCAACACTACGTCCTCTGAATCAACTCTACAGCCCTGCTCAGAATAGTTTTCATGATGGTCCTGTATGGGGAGGCTGACAGGCGAACATTAGGGAGCCGTTACACCAGCAGGTGAATAATGCCTGGCTCTTTCACTGCTCTTTACTTCATTGAAAAAAGACCAATAGACTCATACAGGCCTTCCCATTTCATCCCTAACCAGTAACAGACAACAGCATACCTTAATCATCTAGCCTGAATAGAAGAAGTTATGCATACAAATAATTAGAGTATTACTGTATCAATCAACTAAAACACTAATAAATATGTTTCTTGACCAGAATAAAACCGGTTGTGTTTCCAGCCTACTGAGACCCTGGCTGTGGTCTATGATGTAATGTAGACGGTACTGAGCGGTCGGGCCAGCCACAGTGAAGGACGCAGGCAGGACACAGAGAGGTACAACAACAACATTAATAATAGCCTCCATCTGTGTGTCTGTGTGTCTGTCCGCCCAGTACCAGGGATCTGTTACATCAGTGCTGGCCACAGACCTCAGCATAAGGACAGGCTTACTGTGTGTTGCTTGGTTACAAAGCCTACAGCTAAAAAAAAATGACTTGATGACTCCGGTATTAAAACAGTCATAAAATGACACTGGTCTAAACTCAAACTGAAACGGCAGGTAACCCTACCAAAACCACCAACTGTCTGTCTGTCTATTAACAGCAGGTAACCCTATCAAAACCACCAACTGTCTGTCAGTCTATTAACAGCAGGTAACCCTATCAAAACCACCAACTGTCTGTCAGTCTATTAACAGCAGGTAACCCCTATCAAAACCACCAACTGTCTGTCAGTCTATTAACAGCAGGTAACCCTATCAAAACCACCAACTGTCTGTCAGTCTATTAACAGCAGGTAACCCTATCAAAACCACCAACTGTCTGTCTGTCTATTAACAGCAGGTAACCCTATCAAAACCACCAACTGTCTGTCAGTCTATTAACAGCAGGTAACCCTATCAAAACCACCAACTGTCTGTCAGTCTGTTAACAGCAGGTAACCCTATCAAAACCACCAACTGTCTGTCTGTCTATTAACAGCAGGTAACCCTATCAAAACCACCAACTGTCTGTCAGTCTATTAACAGCAGGTAACCCTATCAAAACCACCAACTGTCTGTCAGTCTATTAACAGCAGGTAACCCCTATCAAAACCACCAACTGTCTGTCAGTCTATTAACAGCAGGTAACCCTATCAAAACCACCAACTGTCTGTCAGTCTATTAACAGCAGGTAACCCTATCAAAACCACCAACTGTCTGTCTGTCTGTCTGTTAACAGCAGGTAACCCTATCAAAACCACCAACTGTCTGTCAGTCTATTAACAGCAGGTAACCCTATCAAAACCACCAACTGTCTGACAGTCTATTAACAGCAGGTAACCCTATCAAAACCACCAACTGTCTGTCTGTCTGTCTATTAACAGCAGGTAACCCTATCAAAACCACCAACTGTCTGTCTGTCTGTCTATTAACAGCAGGTAACCCTATCAAAACCACCAACTGTCTGTCAGTCTATTAACAGCAGGTAACCCTATCAAAACCACCAACTGTCTGTCAGTCTATTAACAGCAGGTAACCCTATCAAAACCACCAACTGTCTGTCAGTCTATTAACAGCAGGTAACCCTATCAAAACCACCAACTGTCTGTCAGTCTATTAACAGCAGGTAACCCTATCAAAACCACCAACTGTCTGTCAGTCTATTAACAGCAGGTAACCCTATCAAAACCACCAACTGTCTGTCAGTCTATTAACAGCAGGTAACCCTATCAAAACCACCAACTGTCTGTCAGTCTGTTAACAGCAGGTAACCCAATCAAAACCACCAACTGTCTGTCAGTCTATTAACAGCAGGTAACCCAATCAAAACCACCAACTGTCTGTCTGTCTGTCTATTAACAGCAGGTAACCCTATCAAAACCACCAACTGTCTGTCTGTCTGTCTATTAACAGCAGGTAACCCTATCAAAACCACCAACTGTCTGTCAGTCTGTCAGTCTATTAACAGCAGGTAACCCTATCAAAACCACCAACTGTCTGTCAGTCTATTAACAGCAGGTAACCCTATCAAAACCACCAACTGTCTGTCTGTCTGTCTGTTAACAGCAGGTAACCCTATCAAAACCACCAACTGTCTGTCAGTCTATTAACAGCAGGTAACCCTATCAAAACCACCAACTGTCTGTCTGTCTGTCTGTTAACAGCAGGTAACCCTATCAAAACCACCAACTGTCTGTCAGTCTATTAACAGCAGGTAACCCTATCAAAACCACCAACTGTCTGTCAGTCTATTAACAGCAGGTAACCCTATCAAAACCACCAACTGTCTGTCTGTCTGTCTGTTAACAGCAGGTAACCCTATCAAAACCACCAACTGTCTGTCAGTCTATTAACAGCAGGTAACCCTATCAAAACCACCAACTGTCTGTCTGTCTGTCTGTTAACAGCAGGTAACCCTATCAAAACCACCAACTGTCTGTCAGTCTATTAACAGCAGGTAACCCTATCAAAACCACCAACTGTCTGTCAGTCTATTAACAGCAGGTAACCCTATCAAAACCACCAACTGTCTGTCTGTCTGTCTATTAACAGCAGGTAACCCTATCAAAACCACCAACTGTCTGTCTGTCTGTCTATTAACAGCAGGTAACCCTATCAAAACCACCAACTGTCTGTCAGTCTATTAACAGCAGGTAACCCTATCAAAACCACCAACTGTCTGTCAGTCTATTAACAGCAGGTAACCCTATCAAAACCACCAACTGTCTGTCAGTCTGTTAACAGCAGGTAACCCAATCAAAACCACCAACTGTCTGTCAGTCTATTAACAGCAGGTAACCCAATCAAAACCACCAACTGTCTGTCTGTCTGTCTATTAACAGCAGGTAACCCTATCAAAACCACCAACTGTCTGTCAGTCTGTCAGTCTATTAACAGCAGGTAACCCTATCAAAACCACCAACTGTCTGTCAGTCTATTAACAGCAGGTAACCCTATCAAAACCACCAACTGTCTGTCTGTCTGTCTGTTAACAGCAGGTAACCCTATCAAAACCACCAACTGTCTGTCTGTCTATTAACAGCAGGTAACCCTATCAAAACCACCAACTGTCTGTCTGTCTGTCTGTCTGTCTGTCTGTCTGTCTGTCTGTCTGTCTGTCTGTGTGTCTGTGTGTCTGTGTGTCTGTGTGTCTGTCCGTCTGTCCGTCTGTCCGTCAACAGTGTTTATTTTCTCTCCACTCCCCTGAGGTAAAATAGACACGGGATCCTGTTGGAAGGAATCAAGTAATCAAAGATAAATACAACAGAAACAAGAGGATTCTTACCTTCTTCTGGTACCACACCACAGCATCTCTGACTTTGGACGCCATTTACATGTCAGAGGTCACCAGCTGGGGCATTTTAGGCTGTAAAACGGAGAGAACGAGAGAGAGAGAGAGAGATCAGTCAATGAGGAGTCTGTGTTGCTCCGCATAGCTTTTAAAGCCTCTACCTGCTAGGCAGGTGTGTCATGCTCTGTGACATCACACACACACCACACACACACCCCACACCTCATTAATAGTGGGGTGAGCCTTTGAGAGGAATAGGCAGTCTCTCTTGACAGTACCTTGGCTCCCGCGACATATACACACACACACGTAGAGTAGAGAAGCTAATTAGGAAGCTGGCGGTGCTGTGTTGCTGCCACCATTCTATTCATATTCACTACCAGACACACAGAGCGGTCAGCAGAGGAGCTGGTCTGGTCAGAGCTCAGACTGAGGGGAGTTAAGTTAGTCTCTCTCTCTAAACAGATGGGCTGTTATGTGAAGGAGAGTCAGTCTCTCTCTCTCTAAACAGATGGGCTGTTATGTGAAGGGGAGTTAGTCTCTCTCTCTAAACAGATGGGCTGTTATGTGAAGGGGAGTCAGTCTCCCTCTCTAAACAGATGGGCTGTTATGTTAAGGAGAGTTAGTCTCTCTCTCTCTAAACAGATGGGCTGTTATGTGAAGGGGAGTCAGTCTCTCTCTCTAAATAGATGGGCTGTTATGTGAAGGGGAGTCAGTCTCTCTCTCTAAACAGATGGGCTGTTATGTGAAGGGAAGTCAGTCTCTCTCTCAACAGATGGGCTGTTATGTGAAGGGGAGTCAGTCTCTCTCTCAACAGATGGGCTGTTATGTGAAGGGGAGTCAGTCTCTCTCTCTCAACAGATGGGCTGTTATGTGAAGGGGAGTCAGTCTCTCTCTAAATAGATGGGCTGTTATGTGAAGGGGAGTCAGTCTCTCTCTCAACAGATGGGCTGTTATGTGAAGGGGAGTCAGTCTCTCTCTCAACAGATGGGCTGTTATGTGAAGGGGAGTTGTCTCTCTCTCAAACAGTTTGCTCTTTCCATCTGACAGTGTTGAACAGTTCTCTCTTTCCATCTGACAGTGTTGAATAGTTCTCTTTCCATCTGACAGTGTTGAACAGCTTTCCATCTGACAGTGTTGAACAGTTCTCTTTCCATCTGACAGTGTTGAACAGTTCTCTTTCCATCTGACAGTGTTGAACAGTTCTCTTTCCATCTGACAGTGTTGAACAGTTCTCTCTTTCCATCTGACAGTGTTGAACAGTTCTCTTTCCATCTGACAGTGTTGAACAGCTTTCCATCTGACAGTGTTGAACAGTTCTCTTTCCATCAGACAGTGTTGAACAGTTATCTTTCCATCTGACAGTGTTGAACAGTTCTCTCTTTCCATCTGACAGTGTTGAACAGTTCTCTTTCCATCTGACAGTGTTGAACAGCTTTCCATCTGACAGTGTTGAACAGTTCTCTCTTTCCATCTGACAGTGTTGAACAGTTCTCTTTCCATCTGACAGTGTTGAACAGCTTTCCATCTGACAGTGTTGAACAGTTCTCTCTTTCCATCTGACAGTGTTGAACAGTTCTCTTTCCATCTGACAGTGTTGAACAGTTCTCTTTCCATCTGACAGAGTTGAACAGTTCTCTTTCCATCTGACAGAGTTGAACAGTTCTCTTTCCATCTGACAGTGTTGAACAGTTCTCTTTCCATCTGACAGTGTTGAACAGTGCTCTTTCCATCAGACAGTGTTGAACAGTTATCTTTCCATCTGACAGTGTTGAACAGTTCTCTTTCCATCTGACAGTGTTGAACAGTTCTCTTTCCATCTGACAGTGTTGAACAGTTCTCTTTCCATCTGACAGTGTTGAACAGTTCTCTTTCCATCTGACAGTGTTGAACAGTTCTCTCTTTCCATCTGACAGTGTTGAACAGTTCTCTTTCCATCTGACAGTGTTGAACAGTTCTCTTTCCATCTGACAGTGTTGAACAGTTCTCTTTCCATCTGACCGTGTTGAACAGTTCTCTTTCCATCTGACAGTGTTGAACAGCTTTCCATCTGACAGTGTTGAACAGTTCTCTTTCCATATGACAGTGTTGAACAGTTCTCTTTCCATCTGACAGTGTTGAACAGTTCTCTTTCCATCTGACAGTGTTGAACAGTTCTCTTTCCATATGACAGTGTTGAACAGTTCTCTTTCCATATGACAGTGTTGAACAGTTCTCTTTCCATATGACAGTGTTGAACAGTTCTCTTTCCATCTGACAGAGTTGAACAGTTATCTTTCCATATGACAGTGTTGAACAGTTCTCTTTCCATCTGACAGAGTTGAACAGTTCTCTTTCCATCTGACAGTGTTGAACAGTGCTCTTTCCATCAGACAGTGTTGAACAGTTATCTTTCCATCTGACAGTGTTGAACAGTTCTCTTTCCATCTGACAGAGTTGAACAGTTATCTTTCCATATGACAGTGTTGAACAGTTCTCTTTCCATATGACAGTGTTGAACAGTTCTCTTTCCATATGACAGTGTTGAACAGTTCTCTTTCCATCTGACAGTGTTGAACAGTTCTCTTTCCATCTGACAGTGTTGAACAGCTTTCCATCTGACAGTGTTGAACAGTTCTCTTTCCATCTGACAGTGTTGAACAGTTCTCTTTCCATCTGACAGTGTTGAACAGTTCTCTTTCCATCTGACAGTGTTGAACAGTTCTCTTTCCATCTGACAGTGTTGAACAGTTCTCTTTCCATCTGACAGTGTTGAACAGTTCTCTTTCCATCTGACAGTGTTGAACAGTTCTCTTTCCATCTGACAGAGTTGAACAGTTCTCTTTCCATCTGACAGTGTTGAGTTTGGGAAACCCTGCTCTAGGGTTTCAAGTACACTTGGACGTTTTTAAGTACACTACGATGTTTTAAGTACACTATGACGTTTTAAGTACACTACAATGTTTTAAGTACACTACGATGTTTTAAGTACACTTGGACATTTCAAGTCTTTATTTGATGAGCAGATGTTTCTGGGTGGGGCCTTCTTGTTTTTGTCTTCTGGCTCTGCACAATAGCTGGGTGTGTGTTACACCCCATCTCATTCAGCACACACACATTCTGTGATGAGTCTTTTTCCACCTTCAGCGTTTGATTGAGCCTGGCATTGTGTGCTAGATGGGCGGTGTAAGGGGTTGGCACTTCTGGGACTATTATATTTCACCAGGCAAGCGTAGTCAAGCGCAGCAGAGTTACTAGGAAGAAAACAAATGTTATTTCCCAGGTCTGACGGCAGTTGGTTCCCCTCCATAGAACTGTCGTGGTCCAGGAGGAAAGTGGTGTTCCTAGAATATAAATACTATTTCTCACAGAGACTATTTATAGCTAAGAGGAAATGTCTGTTTTTCTTAAAGAGAAGTCTCATTCCTGACTGATTACACTGTTGCTAGGATGCTCCTCCCAGTCCAATCCTTCTGCTCTATTTCTCTCTGTGTGTGTGTGTGTGTGTGTGTGTGTGTGTGTGTGTGTGTGTGTGTGCGCGCACCTGGCAACGACATCAAAAGCAGATCCTCCACTTCAAAACACACAGCTTCCATGTCTTTGCGGCTTAAGAACCGAGCTTTGAGAGGTAGATAGACTGACGCTAGAGAATCAGATCACAGTGATCTGTAGTGATGACATATGAGGTCGACACCTAGTCCCCAGGCGGCACCTGGCATCCTGTTCAGGAGGAATAAACAGAACAGAGCTGTTTATATCTATCATGCCACACAGTGAGCCAGCCACCAATAGAACAAGAGAGACTGTAGCATCACAGTGAGCCAGCAGAGCTAATAGAACAAGAGAGACTGTAGCATCACAGTGAGCCAGCAGAGCTAATAGAACAAGAGAGACTGTAGCATCACAGTGAGCCAGCAGAGCTAATAGAACAAGAGAGACTGTAGCATCACAGTGAACCAGCAGAGCTAATAGAACAAGAGAGACTGTAGCATCACAGTGAGCCAGCAGAGCTAATAGAACAAGAGAGACTGTAGCATCACAGTGAGCCAGCAGAGCTAATAGAACAAGAGATACTGTAGCATCATAGTGAGCCAGCAGGGCTAATAGAACAAGAGAGACTGTAGCATCACACAGTGAGCCATCAGGGCTAATAGAACAAGAGAGACTGTAGCATCACAGTGAGCCAGCAGAGCTAATAGAACAAGATAGACTGTAGCATCACAGTGAGCCAGCAGAGCTAATAGAACAAGAGAGACTGTAGCATTACAGTGAGCCAGCATGGCTAATAGAACAAGAGAGACTGTAGCATTACAGTGAGCCAGCAGGGCTAATAGAACAAGAGAGACTGTAGCATCACACAGTGAGCCAGCAGAGCTAATAGAACAAGAGAGACTGTAGCATCACACAGTGAGCCAGCAGGGCTAATAGAACAAGAGAGACTGTAGCATCACAGTGAGCCAGCAGAGCTAATAGAACAAGAGAGACTGTAGCATCACAGTGAGCCAGCAGAGCTAATAGAACAAGAGAGACTGTAGCATCACACAGTGAGCCAGCAGAGCTAATAGAACAAGAGAGACTGTAGCATCTTAAACTGAGATCACTCTGGTCTCTCTGGTCGTGTCTACACTTGACACTTACATGCGACTTCTCCTATCTGAATACGAAGATCACATTGAAAAGACTGGTCTCGACGCACAAAAGTCACTTTGTGGTGTGATTGTGTTCAGATCTGTCTGACAACTTCAGGGGGGGTGGTCTGGGATGCATTGTGTGAGGATCTGTCTGACCACTTCAGGGGGGGTGGTCTGGGATGCATTGTGTGAGGATCTGTCTGACCACTTCAGGGGGGGTGGTCTGGGATGCATTGTGTGAGGATCTGTCTGACCACTTCAGGGGGGGTGGTCTGGGATGCATTGTGTGAGGATCTGTCTGACCACTTCAGGGGGGGTGGTCTGGGATGCATTGTGTGAGGATCTGTCTGACCACTTCAGGGGGGGTGGTCTGGGATGCATTGTGTGAGGATCTGTCTGACCACTTCAGGGGGGGTGGTCTGGGATGCATTGTGTGAGGATCTGTCTGACCACTTCAGGGGGGGTGGTCTGGGATGCATTGTGTGAGGATCTGTCTGACCACTTCAGGGGGGGTGGTCTGGGATGCATTGTGTGAGGATCTGTCTGACCACTTCAGGGGGGGTGGTCTGGGATGCATTGTGTGAGGATCTGTCTGACCACTTCAGGGGGGGTGGTCTGGGATGCATTGTGTGAGGATCTGTCTGACCACTTCAGGGGGGGTGGTCTGGGATGCATTGTGTGAGGATCTGTCTGACCACTTCAGGGGGGGTGGTCTGGGATGCATTGTGTGAGGATCTGTCTGACCACTTCAGGGGGGGTGGTCTGGGATGCATTGTGTGAGGATCTGTCTGACCACTTCAGGGGGGGGTGGTCTGGGATGCATTGTGTGAGGATCTGTCTGACCACTTCAGGGGGGGTGGTCTGGGATGCATTGTGTGAGGATCTGTCTGACCACTTCAGGGGGGGTGGTCTGGGATGCATTGTGTGAGGATCTGTCTGACCACTTCAGGGGGGGTGGTCTGGGATGCATTGTGTGAGGATCTGTCTGACCACTTCAGGGGGGGTGGTCTGGGATGCATTGTGTGAGGATCTGTCTGACCACTTCAGGGGGGGTGGTCTGGGATGCATTGTGTGAGGATCTGTCTGACCACTTCAGGGGGGGTGGTCTGGGATGCATTGTGTGAGGATCTGTCTGACCACTTCAGGGGGGGTGGTCTGGGATGCATTGTGTGAGGATCTGTCTGACCACTTCAGGGGGGGTGGTCTGGGATGCATTGTGTGAGCATTTCTCCTCAGTCTGGACGCCATCTGTTTACCGAAAGTGCATAAAGTGTGTGACATCATCAGCACTCGTCCCACAAGTCTCCAGAAAACGTGTGTTTTGGGGCCGAGAGGCACCGTTTCATTATAACGTTGGGAGGTGTGTTGTGTTCCTGGTGTGTGAGGAACATGTTTACTGGCCTCATAAATGCAAGACAGATAGCTAATATTTATATCATGTGTTGTCAGACAGAGGAGGACTTCAGCCTGTAGTCTGTAGCTCCATTAAACACACTCAAACACTCTCTCACACTGTCCCACACATTCACATAGATGAACAGGAATTCACACACACTGATTGGACACTCCGGTCCGCGAGCAGAAGGCTTTTCACTTATTCTGTGATGAGTGTTTTTACTGCGGGGTTTGTCATTTTATGAGGTCCTCGCTGAAGGAGTGTTGAGAGACAGCGAGACAGAAAATACGTATCGTTGAGGAGTTAGGCTAGCTGGGCTGAATCTGAATGTGATTCCCAGTATTTCAGGTCATTGCCTGTTCTATCTAGCTAAGCCCCCTTTCATCCAGAAATGATATGGTTGCTTTAAAAAGAGATTAAACGTCATAATTCAATGTTTGTGTTTTTAGTCTGCTCAGAAAAAAATCCCTACGTGATGTCTGTGTTGCATGTTGGTTTTCACTCCTGCTGGATTAATCAAAACATAAACTAAAATCCCCAACCAGTCATTATGCACTTGTCTGTATGTAGACTGTCATGGCTCTGGTACAACCAGCCTGTATGTACACTGTCATGGCTCTGGTACAACCAGCCTGTATGTAGACTGTCATGGCTCTGGTACAACCAGCCTGTATGTACACTGTCATGGCTCTGGTACAGCCAGTCTGTATGTAGACTGTCATGGCTCTGGTACAACCAGCCTGTATGTACACTGTCATGGCTCTGGTACAGCCAGTCATTATTCACTTGTCTGTATGTAGACTGTCATGGCTCTGGTACAGCCAGTCTGTATGTAGACTATCATGGCTCTGGTACAACCAGCCTGTATGTAGACTGTCATGGCTCTGGTACAGCCAGTCTGTATGTAGACTGTCATGGCTCTAGTACAGCCAGTCTGTATGTAGACTGTCATGGCTCTGGTACAACCAGCCTGTATGTAGACTGTCATGGCTCTGGTACAGCCAGCCTGTATGTAGACTGTCATGGCTCTGGTACAGCCAGTCTGTATGTAGACTGTCATGGCTCTGGTACAGCCAGTCTGTATGTAGACTGTCATGGCTCTGGTACAGCCAGCCTGTATGTAGACTGTCATGGCTCTGGTACAGCCAGCCTGTATGTAGACTGTCATGGCTCTGGTACAGCCAGTCTGTATGTAGACTATCATGGCTCTGGTACAACCAGCCTGTATGTAGACTGTCATGGCTCTGGTACAGCCAGTCTGTATGTAGACTGTCATGGCTCTAGTACAGCCAGTCTGTATGTAGACTGTCATGGCTCTGGTACAACCAGCCTGTATGTAGACTGTCATGGCTCTGGTACAGCCAGCCTGTATGTAGACTGTCATGGCTCTGGTACAGCCAGTCTGTATGTAGACTGTCATGGCTCTGGTACAGCCAGTCTGTATGTAGACTGTCATGGCTCTGGTACAGCCAGCCTGTATGTAGACTGTCATGGCTCTGGTACAGCCAGCCTGTATGTAGACTGTCATGGCTCTGGTACATCCAGCCTGTATGTAGACTGTCATGGCTGTGGTACAGCCAGTCATTATTCACTTGCCTGTATGTAGACTGTCATGGCTCTGGTACAGCCAGTCTGTATGTAGACTGTCATGGCTCTGGTACAGCCAGCCTGTATGTAGACTGTCATGGCTCTGGTACAGCCAGTCTGTATGTAGACTACCATGGCTCTGGTACAACCAGTCTGTATGTAGACTGTCATGGCTCTGGTACAGCCAGCCTGTATGTAGACTTTCATGGCTCTGGTACAGCCAGTCTGTATGTAGACTACCATGGCTCTGGTACAACCAGCCTGTATGTAGACTGTCATGGCTCTGGTACAGCCAGCCTGTATGTAGACTGTCATGGCTCTGGTACAACCAGTCTGTATGTAGACTATCATGGCTCTGGTACAACCAGCATGTATGTAGACTGTCATGGCTCTGGTACAACCAGCCTGTATGTAGACTATCATGGCTCTGGTACAACCAGTCTGTATGTAGACTGTCATGGCTCTGGTACAGCCAGTCTGTATGTAGACTACCATGGCTCTGGTACAGCCAGCCTGTATGTAGACTGTCATGGCTCTGGTACAACCAGTCTGTATGTAGACTGTCATGGCTCTGGTACAGTCAGTCTGTATGTAGACTGTCATGGCTCTGGTACAGCCAGTCTGTATGTAGACTATCATGGCTCTGGTACAACCAGCCTGTATGTAGACTGTCATGGCTCTGGTACAGCCAGTCTGTATGTAGACTATCATGGCTCTGGTACAGCCAGTCAACAACAACCTCCTCAGCTGTTTTGGAGTTGTCTAAAGCTGCTGGTTAGTTACTATAATCACAGTAAGATTAGACCTAGCTACTCCTTAGTGACAACCCTGCATGGGCCAAGCAATCACACACACACCAATGTTCCACAGCGTCATCCAGATAACTATACAGGAAAATTGTTACTCAGTTTACATGGAAACTAGACTAGCCAGAAAAACCTGTACGGTTCACGAGGAGCATTCCCAAAAACATCTCCTGTTATGTTGAGGAGTCTTGCTACTTGCCAAGGGTTCTGTGTTAACTCTCTAGAGTTAACACACACACACACACACACACACACACACACACACACACACACACACACACACACACACACACACACACACACACACACACACACACACACACACAGTGGAGCAGAGACCAGGCATGTGTGTGTACTAGTAGTGTGTGTGATTCAGCAGAGACTAGGTTTGTGTGTGTGTGTGTGTGTGTGTACAACACATCCCCTCATATCTCACTCAAAACAAATAACAGCAGTATCCATATAAAGACTACCTTCAGGTTAATCTCTTGTGGATTGACGATGTAATCTGACCAAATTACACAAAATGTTAATTCTGGGTTACCTTCAGGTCAACTCATTCAGTCACAGTTTGGGCTAAATATTAATCAATATTACTGGGAAAGGGGACACCTAGTAACCCAAAGGTTGCTGGATCCAATCCCTGAGCTGACAAGGTAAAAATCTGTCCTTGCCCCTGAGCAAGGCAGTTAACCCACTGTTCCCCTGAACAAGGCAGTTAACCCACTGTTCCCCTGAACAAGGCAGTTAACCCACTGTTCCCCTGAACAAGGCAGTTAACCCACTGTTCCCCTGAACAAGGCAGTTAACCCACTGTTCCCCTGAACCAGGCAGTTAACCCACTGTTCCCCTGAACGAGGCAGTTAACCCACTGTTCCCCTCAACAAGGCAGTTAACCCACTGTTCCCCTCAACAAGGCAGTTAACCCACTGTTCCCCTGAACAAGGCAGTTAACTGTGCCCACCCACTGTTCCCCGGGCGCTGAAGACGTGGATGTGGATTAAGGCAGCCCCCCACACCTCTCTGATTCAGAGGTTGGGTTAAATGAGGAAGACTCATTTCAGTTGAAGCCATTCAGTTGACTAGGTCTCCCCCTTTGCCATTAGAAATATCTGAATATCTGCTGCTGATGAGAGGTTAGGAGCTGGGCCTCTCTGAGCTAGATCTGTCTGAGATGACTTCTACAAACTGTCTGTGTGTAAGGTACCTGAGCTGGGCCTCTCTGAGCTAGATCTGTCTGAGATGACTTCTACAAACTGTCTGTGTGTAGGTACCTGAGCTGGGCCTCTCTGAGCTAGATCTGTCTGAGATGACTTCTACAAACTGTCTGTGTGTAAGGTACCTGAGCTGGGCCTCTCTGAGCTAGATCTGTCTGAGATGACTTCTACAAACTGTCTGTGTGTAGGTACCTGAGCTGGGCCTCTCTGAGCTAGATCTGTCTGAGATGACTTCTACAAACTGTCTGTGTGTAGGTACCTGAGCTGGGCCTCTCTGAGCTAGATCTGTCTGAGATGACTTCTACAAACTGTCTGTGTGTAGGTACCTGAGCAGGGCCATAGGGCAGGCTGAGCATCTACCACCTCACTATCAGATTAGGTGTTGGGGTCATTTCTGCTTAACTAACCTAAAATGGAGGTAGATCTGTGTCACAGCCTCACAGTGCCTTTATAGAGAAGCAGAGACAGAGTGAAAGACACCATGAAAAGGGCTTCAATAATAGGATGTTCACTCCTCTGGTCTAAACCTTTCTGCTTGAGGTCCAAATGGCACTCAATTCCCCTATATAGTGCACTACTTTTGAACAGGGTCCATAGGGCTCTGTTTAAAAGTAGTACACTATATAGGGAACAGGGTACCGTTTGGGACTCTCAACCAGTCTCTCAGTGGACCTGTAAGTAGGTCAGGGCAGAATAACAAACTGGGCGCTGGGGGAACATAAAAATAGATTCCTGAACCTCTTACCCCCTACAGCTGGCTAGGAACAGGGTTGGAGTTCAAACCTAGAGGAGGCTATCTCTCCAGGAACAGGGTTGGAGTTAAAACCTACAGAAGACTATCTCTCCAGGAACAGGGTTGGAGTTAAAACCTACAGAAGGCTATCTCTCCAGGAACAGGGTTGGAGTTAACCTACAGAAGGCTATCTCTCCAGGAACAGGGTTGGAGTTAAAACCTAGAGGAGGCTATCTCTCCAGGAACAGGGTTGGAGTTAACCTACAGAAGGCTGGGAACAGGGTTGGAGTTAAAATCTACAGGAGGGTATCTCTCCAGGAACAGGGTTGGAGTTAAAACCTACAGGAGGCTATCTCTCCAGGAACAGGGTTGGAGTTAAAACCTACAGGAAGGTATCTCTCCAGGAACAGGGTTGGAGTTAAAACCTACAGAAGGCTATCTCTCCAGGAACAGGGTTGGAGTTAACCTACAGAAGGCTATCTCTCCAGGAACAGGGTTGGAGTTAAAACCTAGAGGAGGCTATCTCTCCAGGAACAGGGTTGGAGTTAACCTACAGAAGGCTGGGAACAGGGTTGGAGTTAAAATCTACAGGAGGGTATCTCTCCAGGAACAGGGTTGGAGTTAAAACCTACAGGAGGCTATCTCTCCAGGAACAGGGTTGGAGTTAAAACCTACAGGAAGGTATCTCTCCAGGAACAGGGTTGGAGTTAAAACCTACAGGAAGGTATCTCTCCAGGAACAGGGTTGGAGTTAAAACCTACAGAAGACTATCTCTCTAGGAACAGGGTTGAAGGTAAAACCTACAGGTCCACTACAGCCTCTCCCCCTCCTCCTCAGCCTCTCCCTCTCAGCCTCTCCCCCTCCTTCTCAGTCTCTCCCCCTCCTCCTCAGTCTCTCCCCCTCCTCCTCAGTCTCTCCCCCTCCTCCTCAGTCTCTCCCCCTCCTCCTCAGTCTCTCCCCCTCCTCCTCAGCCTCTCCCCCTCCTCCTCAGCCTCTCCCCATCCTCCTCCTCCTCTCAGCCTCTCCCCCTCCTCCTCCTCTCAGCCTCTCCCCCTCCTCCTCCTCCTCTCAGCCTCTCCCCCTCCTCCTCCTCTCAGTCTCTCCCCCTCCTCCTCCTCTCAGCCTCTCCCCCTCCTCCTCCTCTCAGCCTCTCCCCCTCCTCCTCCTCTCAGCCTCTCCCCCTCCTCCTCTCCTCCTCTCAGCCTCTCCCCCTCCTCCTCAGTCTCTCCTCCCCCTCCTCTCAGCCTCTCCCCCTCCTCCTCTCAGTGACTTACTACCAGAGATCAAACCACCAGTATCTCTACCACATGCCGCTACTTGGATGGGTTAAAAAGGAGAAAAGGAGAGAGAACCAGACTGAGGAGTGTTCAGGTCCCTGCCAATCAAAACCATCTGGATTCCATTGCAGCCAAGGACAGCGTAGTTCAGTGTGTGTATGTTGGAGCCCTGCTGAGTGAAACAGGTCAATATTGTAGATGTGGAAATGACAGAGAACCATACGAGGGGCCAGGCCTCTAACTGTTCTGACACCATTGGGGTGTTAACTGCAGGCTAGGGTGGTCTCCTTGTCTAGCTACCTCATCATTGTGTTATGGTTTCAGAACATCAGTCTGGACAGGGCAAAGCAGAACATCAAACTACATGTTTATCCAGGTGGACAGTGCTGATTGTGATTTCTGAGTGTGACTATGAAGTCCTCTCACATTGTACAGTACAGTAACAGTACTATTAGCCTAGCTGTAAACTACACCACGTACAGTACAGAACAGTACTATTAGCCTAGCTGTAAACTACACCACGTACAGTACAGTAACATCACTATTAGCCTAGCTGTAAACTACACCACGTACAGTAACAGTACTATTAGCCTAGCTGTAAACTACACCACGTACAGTACAGTAACAGCACTATTAGCCTAGCTGTAAACTACACCACATACAGTACAGTAACAGTACTATTAGCCTAGCTGTAAACTACACCACGTACAGTAACAGTACTATTAGCCTAGCTGTAAATTACACCACGTACAGTACAGTAACAGTACTATTAGCCTAGCTGTAAACTACACCACGTACAGTACAGTAACAGTACTATTAGCCTAGCTGTAAACTACACCATGTACACTACAGTAACAGTACTATTAGCCTAGCTGTAAACTACACCACGTACAGTAACAGTACTATTAGCCTAGCTGTAAACTACACCACGTACAGTATAGTAACAGCACTATTAGCCTAGCTGTAAACTACACCACGTACAGTAACAGTACTATTAGCCTAGCTGTAAACTACACCACGTACAGTACAGTAACAGCACTATTAGCCTAGCTGTAAACTACACCACGTACAGTAACAGTACTATTCGCCTAGCTGTAAACTACACCACGTACAGTAACAGTACTATTAGCCTAGCTGTAAACTACACCACGTACAGTACAGTAACAGTACTATTAGCCTAGCTGTAAACTACACCACGTACAGTACAGTAACAGTACTATTAGCCTAGCTGTAAACTACACCACGTACAGTACAGTAACAGTACTATTAGCCTAGCTGTAAACTACACCATGTACAGTACAGTAACAGTACTATTAGCCTAGCTGTAAACTACACCACGTACACTACAGTAACAGTACTATTAGCCTAGCTGTAAACTACACCACGTACAGTAACAGTACTATTAGCCTAGCTGTAAACTACACCACGTACAGTACAGTAACAGCACTATTAGCCTAGATGTAAACTACACCACATACAGTAACAGTACTATTAGCCTAGCTGTAAACTCCACCACGTACAGTAACAGTACTATTAGCCTAGCTGTAAACTACACCACGTACAGTAACAGCACTATTAGCCTAGCTGTAAACTACACCACGTACAGTAACAGTACTATTAGCCTAGCTGTAAACTCCACCACGTACAGTACAGTAACAGTACTATTAGCCTAGCTGTAAACTACACCACGTACAGTAACAGTACTATTAGCCTAGCTGTAAACTACACCACGTACAGTACAGTAACAGCACTATTAGCCTAGCTGTAAACTACACCACGTACAGTAACAGTACTATTAGCCTAGCTGTAAACTACACCACGTACAGTACAGTAACAGTACTATTAGCCTAGCTGTAAACTACACCACGTACAGTAACAGTACTATTAGCCTAGCTGTAAACTACACCACGTACAGTACAGTAACAGCACTATTAGCCTAGCTGTAAACTACACCACGTACAGTAACAGTACTATTAGCCTAGCTGTAAACTACACCACGTACAGTACAGTAACAGTACTATAAGCCTAGCTGTACACTACACTACGTACAGTACAGTAACAGCACTATTAACCTAGCTGTAAACTACACAACGTACAGTACAGAACAGCACTATTAACCTAGCTGTAAACTACACCACGTACAGTAACAGTACTTTTGTAAACTACACCACGTACAGCAAAGTATAGTAACAGTACTGCTGTAAACTACACCACGTACAGTACAGTAACAGTACTGCTGTAAACTACACCAGGTACAGTAACAATACTTCTGTAAACTACACCACATACAGTACAGTAACAGTGTTGCTGTAAACTACACTAGCAACACAACTGACAGGTTAAGTACCAGAGGATGAATGGCTTCATTATGTCAATACTGACAATAGTCGCAGAGAGAGAGAGAGAGAGAGAGAGAGAGAGGCTGCGAGAGAGGCTGTGTGAGAGAGAGAGAGAGAGAGAGAGGCTGCGAGAGAGAGAGAGGCTGAGAGAGAGAGAGAGGCTGAGAGAGAGAGGCTGAGAGAGAGAGAGGCAGAGAGAGAGAGAGAGGCTGAGAGAGAGGCTGAGAGAGAGAGAGAGAGAGAGAGAGAGAGTTGATAACGGTTTAAAGTGATTGAGGAGGAGGAAGACGAGACAGGAGAGAGAGAGAGAACGCGACTGACCCAAACTTAAGGAAAGCTTTGACTATGTACAGACTCAGTGAGCATAGCCTTGCTATTGAGAAAGGCCGCCATAGGCAGACATGGCTCTCAAGAGAAGACAGGCTATGTGCCCACTGCCCACAAAATGAGGTGGAAACTGAGCTGAACTTCCTAACCTCCTGCCAAATGTATGACCATATTAGAGACACATATTTCCCTCAGATTACACAGACCCACAAAGAATTACAAAACAAATCCAATTTTGATAAACTCCCATATCTACAGGGTGAAATACCACAGTGTGCATCACAGCAGCAAGTTTTGTGACTTTGTGATTTGAGAGAGAGAAAGAGAGAGAGAGCAAGAGAGAGAGAGAGCAAGAGAGAGAGAGATGAGAGAGAGAGATGAGAGCGAGAGAGAGAGAAAGAGAAAGAGAGAAAGAGAAGAGAGAAAGAAAGAGAGAAAGAAAGAGAGAAAGAAAGAAAGAGAGAAAGAGAGAGATGAGAGCGAGAGAAAAAGCGAGAGAGAGCGAGAGAAAGAGAGAAGGAGAGAGACAGAGAGAGATCAGAGAGAGATGAGAGCGAGAGAAAGAGCGAGAGAGAGAGAGAGATGAAAGCGATAGTGTCGGAAGTCAGTCCGATTAAAAATCAGGAGGTGGGAGGTTACAGAGTTACATAATTCTGTGTAATGAATTACATAAAACAGCGGTTATGAAAACAATTCTGAAATGCTACGCTGAACAGAGAGCAGTACACAGACAGAGAATGGATCCAGCCGATCACATAATACAACACTAGCTACTATGCTGCACACAGCCATAAACAACTCACATCACTTCATTGTCAGACTAGTGCTGCTGTATTGCCTAGCAGGTCTATCTGGGGGGGGGGGGGGGGGGGGGGGGAGTTGTATTCCAGGTCTGGGTATCTTGTTCAAATAAGGAGGGGTGCATTACCAGTCAGAAAGTGTTCCTCCATTTTGTAGTGGTCGTGTAGCTCATTAAAGTGAGTGTAACCCAACACAGCTACCTGGCCCGGTGCATTTAATGACATGGAAGGACTGCATCTCTGGACTGCAACCAGGTGAATGTGTTTGAGGAGGGGGGAGAGGGAGAAAAGAGGGGGAGGGGACATCTGATCAACCCCCCCAACGATGAGAGGTGCCTGAGGTTTTGCTTGTGGGGTATCCTGGGTGTGTGTGTGGGCATGTTTTCCATCAGGCTGATTCCCTTGCTAGCTCCAGTTACACCACAAGACCCCAAACTCAAGTTGCACTCTCTAAGTGACATAAAGACAGCCTAGACCTGCTGACACCCATGATGGAAGACCAACAGGACACTCTCTAAGTGACATAAAGACAGCCTAGACCTGCTGACACCCATGATGGAAGACCAACAGGACACTCTCTAAGTGACATAAAGACAGCCTAGACCTGCTGACACCCATGATGGAAGACCAACAGGACACTCTCTAAGTGACATGAAGACAGCCTAGACCTGCTGACACCCATGATGGAAGGTAGAGAGGGGCTGGGGTGGAGGTAGAGAGGGGCTGGGATGGAGGTAGAGAGGGGCTGGGGTGGAGGTAGAGAGGGGCTGGGGTGGAGGTAGAGAGGGGCTGGGGTGGAGGTAGAGAGGGGCTGGGGTGGAGGAGGTGGAGGGCTGGTAGATCTCTCAGGTGTCCCACTGACTGACATTGTTAGTCATGATGAGATGAGGTAGATAAAGACAGCGAGAGACGAGAGGAGGAGAGATACTATTCGTTCACTTATTCAGTGTCTCTGCTGTCCCCAATGTCCCTCTTCATCAATACTGCAGAAATAACCCTGAACACACACACACACACACACACACACACACACACACACACACACGTTATTGGGGGGAACAGAAATGGTTACGTATAGGGTTTTATTTTTGACGATATATCTTATCGTTTTGACAATATCGCATTATATTATTTTTGCGCTAGTTGCCTGTACCTGCACCAAAACTCCAAGATGTTTCCTTCATCGCTTGTTCTCTATCTTCTTTTTAAAAAAATTGTGAGTAAACACATTTCCATGTTCTTTGCTCCGTTCATCTTTCCCTCGATCCTGACTAGTCTCCCAGTCCCTGCCACTGAAAAACATCCCTACAGCATGATGCTGCCACCACCATGCTTCACCGTAGGGATGGTGCCAGGTTTCCTGCAGACATGACGCCTGGCATTCAGGTGAAAGAGTTCAGTCTTGGTTTCATCAGACCTGAGAGTCTTGGTTTCATCAGACCTGAGAGTCTTGGTTTCATCAGACCTGAGAGTCTTGGTTTCTTCAGACCTGAGAATCTTTTAGGTTCCTTTTTGCAAACTCCAGGCAGGCTGTCATGTGCCTTTCACTGAGGAGTGGCTTCTGTCTGGCCACTCTACCATAAATACCTGATTGGTGGAGTGCTGCAGAGATGGTTGTCCTTCTGGAAGGTTCTCCCATCTCCACAGAGGAACTCTGGAGCTCTGTCAAAGTGACCATCGGGTTCTTGGTCATCTCCCTGATCAAGGCCCTTCTCCCCCGATTGCTCCGTTTGGACGGGCGGCTCTAGGAAGAGTCTTGGTGGTTCCAAACTTCTTCCATTTAAGAATGATGGAGGAAAACGTGTAGGTCTTTCTGTTTTTGTATTTTTATTAAAATTGGAACATTTTCTCAAAACCTGTTTTTTCTTTGTTATTTTATTGTATGTCGATTGATGATATTTAAAAATAATAATAATCCATTTCAGAATAGAGCTGTAACGTAACATGTGGAAAAAGGTCAAGGGGTCAGAATACATTTCGAATGCTCTGTATAGTGAGCAATATGTTTGGAACATGGAATCCCAATAAAATCTCAGTATTGCATCACCATGTAGTACAGTCTAGACACTGTTAGAGGATGTTTTAAAACCAACAACTTAAACTTAGGTAAAACTTAAATCCATTTTGACTCATTTCTATCAGCATGTTAAATGTGCAAGCAGGGGGAAAAACCCTCTAGACCACCTTCACACCACACACAGAGACACGTACAAAGCTCTCCCTCGCCCTCCATTTGGAGAATCTGACCATAATTCTATCCTCCAGATTCCTGCTTACGAGCAAAAACTAAAGCAGGAAGTACCAGTGACTCACTCAATACGGAAGTGGTCAGATGACGCAGATGCAAAGCTACAGGACTGTTTAGCTAGCACAGACTGGAATATGTTCCTGGATTCATCCGATGGCATTGAGGGGTGTACCAAGTCACCGGCTTCATCAATAAGTGCATTGATGGCGTCGTCCCCACAGTGACCGTACGTACATACCCCAACCAGAAGCCATGGATTACAGGCAACATCCGCACTGAGCTAAAGGGTAG
This sequence comes from Oncorhynchus mykiss, assembly GCF_013265735.2. Lineage (NCBI taxonomy): Eukaryota > Metazoa > Chordata > Actinopteri > Salmoniformes > Salmonidae > Oncorhynchus > Oncorhynchus mykiss. The sequence continues at coordinate 10,872,980 of NC_048585.1, forward strand.
AGTTGCTGCTTTCAAGGAGAGGGACACTAACCAGGACGCTTATAAGAAATCCCGCCATGCCCTCCGACGAACCATCAAACAGGCAAAGAGTCAATACAGGACTAAGATTGAATCCTACTACTCACCTTCCCTCCCTCTCTTTGTACCAGTACCCATCTCTTTCCCTGGGACAGCCTAAAAACACGCCACTTCCACACAGCTACCACCAAAAGTAAATTTTTTGTAGCAAGTTCAGAGAATTACGCAGACGGGTTAGAAGAATGAACGTAACAGGTTAGGAGAATTAGGTTAAGGTTACTAGGAAAGTCCCCTCTTTCCCTCTGTGGCCAGGCTTGTCTTCTTCTCCTCTCTCCTCCCCAGGCTTAAAGCTATTTCTCCTGGCTACTTTACATAGCACTACATGCCACCACAAGCACTTAACCACACTGTTTACACAGGTTACCAACACTGGTTATAGGGCAGGGTGTAAGGGCTTTTTACAATGACCCGAGGACAGACAACACTACAAGTGACACCAATAATATGGGTTTTAGCAATCTGAAAATCTGCAAAAACAAGCTATTAGATGTAACTCATGGCAGTTCCTCATCTGGGCCTGGGATGTTTCCCATGTCATCTAGGATGTTTCCCTAGTCATCTAGGATGTTTCCCATGTCATCTAGGATGTTTCCCATGTCATCTAGGATGTTTCCCATGTCATCTAGGATGTTTCCCATGTCATCTAGGATGTTTCCCTAGTCATCTAGGATGTTTCCCTATTCATCTAGGATGTTTCCCATGTCATCTAGGATGTTTCCCATGTCATCTAGGATGTTTCCCATGTCATCTAGGATGTTTCCCATGTCATCTAGGATGTTTCCCATGTCATCTAGGATGTTTCCCATGTCATCTAGGATGTTTCCCATGTCATCTAGGATGTTTCCCATGTCATCTAGGATGTTTCCCTAGTCATCTAGGGTGTTTCCCATGTCATCTAGGGTGTTTCCCATGTCATCTAGGATGTTTCCCTAGTCATCTAGGATGTTTCCCTAGTCATCTAGGATGTTTCCCATGTCATCTAGGATGTTTCCCATGTCATCTAGGATGTTTCCCATGTCATCTAGGATGTTTCCCATGTCATCTAGGATGTTTCCCTAGTCATCTAGGATGTTTCCCTATCTCTGTAGCATAGCCCAGCAGACAGGGTTTATTACTAGGGTAATGTTCTGAGTAGAGAACACACCAAACAGAAATGTATTGATGAAAGCTGAAGTAGACTGCGGTCCAACAGGCTGACTGAAGAATGTGATGAGCTGCTATGAGAAGGCTGTCTGGAAGTAGAGCCCTGCAGTGCCCTGCATAGTCAGCAGTGTGTGGTTACTGCTCGTTTCCTCTCTGCACGAATACACACCACACTCCCCTGCACACATGGTTATATCGCAGGCTAAATAAAAGACCAGCTAGTTGTGGTGTCACTTCCTGTATCTATCTCTCCTCTGGTTGGGAACATGGCCTGTCTCTCTCTGTCAGTCTCTCAATCTAATAATCTCTCTCTGTCGCTCTTTCTCTCTACTTGTCAATTCAATTCAAAGGGCGTTATTGACATGGGAAACATATGTTTGCATTGCCAAAGCAAGTGAAGTAGATAGTGAAATAAACAAGTGAAACCCATTAGTGAACATTACACTCACCAAAGTTAAACGAATATAGACATTTCAAATGTTATATTATGTACAATGTTGTAACAATGTGCAAATAGTTAAAGTACAAAAGGGAAAATAAATAAACAGACAAATATAGGTTGTATTTATAGGTTGTGTTTGTTCTTCACTGGTTTCCCTTTTCGCATGACAACGGGCCACAAATATTTTTTGCATGCTGCAGTATTTCGCCTAACAGATACGGGAGTTTATCAATGCTCGATTTGTTTTCAAATTCTTTGTGGATCTGTGTAATCTGAGGGAAATATGTGTCTCTAATGTGGTCATAAATTTGGCAGGAGGTTAGGAAGTGCAGCTCAGTTTCCACCTCATTTTGTGGGCAGTGAGCACATAGCCTGTCTTCTCTTGAGAGCCATGTCTGCCTACGGCGGCCTTTCTCAATAGCAAGGCTATGCTCACTGAGTCTGTACATAGTCAAAGCTTTCCTTAAGTTTGAGTCAGTCACAGAGGTCAGGTATTCTGCCACTGTGTTCTCTCTGTTTAGGGACAAATAGCATTCTAATCTGCTCTGTTTTTTTGTACATTTTTTCCAATGTGTCAAGTAATTATCTTTGTTTTCTCATGATTTGCTTGGGTCTAATTGTGTCGCTGTCCTGGGGGTGTCTGTGGGGTCTGTTTGTGAACAGAGCACCAGGACCAGCTTGCTTAGGGGACTCTTCTCCAGGTTCAACTCTCTATAGGTGATGGCTTTATGGAAGGTTTGGGAATCGCTTCCTTTTAGGTGGTTGTAGAATTTAACATCTCTTTTCTGGATGTTGATAACTAGCGGGTATCGTCCTAATTTCTCTCTGCATCGTTTGGGGTTTTGCGTTGGACACAAAGTATATTTTTGCAGAACTCTGCATGCAGAGTGTCAATTGGGTCTTTGTCCCATTTTGTGAATTCTTTGTTGGTGAGTGGACTGCAGACCTCACAACCATTTATTTTTTATTTGACCTTTATTAACCAGGCAAGTCAGTTAGGAACAAATTCTTATCTTCAATGACGGCCTAGGAACAGTGGGTTAACTGCCTGTTCAGGGGCAGAACGACAGATTTGTACCTTGTCAGTTCGGGGGTTTGAACTTGCAACCTTCATGAAGTGCAATGGGGTTCCATAACTGATTCATGTTTCTGCATGTTTGCTGTCGGTGAGACCACTTGTCTCACCTCGCTGGATATCAGGTCAACAAGGCGGTCATGTCTAGCATGTCTAGCAACGTACAAATCCTTACAGCAGCCATTCACAACATGGGCAATGGACTCCATCACATTAGAATACAGAATGGGTCATGGTCTGCAGGGTACCAGAGTGCTAGAGGATATTTTGTTGGTAGAACTTGCAGCCTCGCCTGAACAGTAAAGGTGAGAAGGTCCTCGCCAATGGCAGCTCTCGTTCTCTGCTAGCCTGCATCAGGAGACATCACGCTACAATGATGCTGCCCTCTGCAACACACAGGAGACATCACGCTACAATGATGCTGCCCTCGGTAACACACAGGAGACATCACGCTACATTGATGCTGCCCTCTGTAACACACAGGAGACATCACGCTACATTGATGCTGCCCTCTGTAACACACAGGAGACATCACGCTTCAATGATGCTGCCCTCTGTAACACACAGGAGACATCACGCTACATTGATGCTGCCCTCTGTAACACACAGGAGACATCACGCTACATTGATGCTGCCCTCTGTAACACACAGGAGACATCACGCTACATTGATGATGCCCTCTGTAACACACAGGAGACATCAAGCTACAATGATGCTGCCCTCTGTAACACACAGGAGACATCACGCTACAATGATGCTGCCCTCTGTAACACACAGGAGACATCACGCTACATTGATGCTGCCCTCTGTAACACACAGGAGACATCACGCTACAATGATGATGCCCTCTGTAACACACAGGAGACATCACGCTACAATGATGCTGCCCTCTGTAACACACAGGAGACATCACGCTACATTGATGCTGCCCTCTGTAACACACAGGAGACATCACGCTACATTGATGCTGCCCTCTGTAACACACAGGAGACATCACGCTACATTGATGATGCCCTCTGTAACACACAGGAGACATCACGCTACAATGATGCTGCCCTCTGTAACACACAGGAGACATCACGCTACATTGATGCTGCCCTCTGTAACACACAGGAGACATCACGCTACATTGATGCTGCCCTCTGTAACACACAGGAGACATCACGCTACATTGATGCTGCCCTTGTAACACACAGGAGACATCACGCCACATTGATGCTGCCCTCTGTAACACCTTGGAGACAGTGTAGTAAGGTGACCTTGGAGACAGTGTAGTAAGGTGACTTTGGAGACAGTGTAGTAAGGTGACTTTGGAGACAGTGTAGTAAGGTGACTTTGGAGACAGTGTAGTAAGGTGACCTTGGAGACAGTGTAGTAAGGTGACCTTGGAGACAGTGTAGTAAGGTGACCTTGGAGACAGTGTAGTAAGGTGACCTTGGAGACAGTGACCTTGGAGACAGTGACCTTGGAGACAGTGTAGTAAAGTGACCTAGGAGACAGTGTAGTAAGGTGACCTTGGAGACAGTGTAGTAAGGTGACCTTGGAGACAGTGACCTTGGAGACAGTGACCTTGGAGACAGTGTAGTAAAGTGACCTAGGAGACAGTGTAGTAAGGTGACCTTGGAGACCGTGTAGTAAGGTGACCTTGGAGACAGTGACCTTGGAGACAGTGACCTTGGAGACAGTGTAGTAAAGTGACCTCGGAGACAGTGTAGTAAGGTGACCTTGGAGACAGTGTAGTAAGGTGACCTTGGAGACAGTGTAGTAAAGTGACCTAGGAGACAGTGTAGTAAGGTGACCTTGGAGACAGTGTAGTAAAGTGACCTTGGAGAAGGTGACCTTGGAGACAGTGTAGTAAAGTGACCTTGGAGAAGGTGACCTTGGAGACAGTGTAGCAGGCTAACAACTTGTGGTTGTTGTCATGGTAGGGACGGGAGCTCAATAGGGAGATGGTACAGGACTTCCTCACAAATGTGAATAGAGAAGATATAATTGAAGAGATATGGAAAACTAACGAGGAAAGAGTATTGTGATGCACACACACACAGGAAATGTTGTGTTAGTTTAATATTGTTTTAGGACTATGAAAATGGGCAAAAGGATTAGCCTATGGATTATGAAAACAACTAAAAGAAATGGGAGATATAATTGAAGAGATATGGAAAACTAACAAGGAAGGAGTATTGTGATGCGCACATACACACACACACACACACACACACACACACACACGAGACACACACAGAGACACACACACGCCTAAATCATGTGAGTGGCCTACAATTGAAAGCCCTTGGCATGTGTAGAAAATTCCCATCATCCCAAAGATCCCTCTTTAAGGAGTCAGTCAGTCGCTGTTATCAACAAAGAACTCCTTATTCTCATTCACCAGTCACATGCTGTCGCAGTTCAGACCGGAGAATTGAGTTTGGTTGACATCCACTTTGGTCTGATTTGAAAACAAAGATCAGTTTCTTCTTGTGTCTTAGTTCCAAAAGAATAAAACAAGATGTTAAAATGACGTCAGACTACGGGAAACAACATGCTTTGATCTACCCCCCCGCCCTCCCTCCCCCCCGTGTGATTAGTAAAATCACTGACAATCCAGACCGCTGGATGCCCCTCCCTATATCTCTAGCAGGTCGGGTCGCTTCTGTGAAAATTAATATCTTACCAAGACCGCTTTATTGGTTTTCAATGCTTCCTGTTAAAATTCCCGCTACACCCTTTACCCGGCCTAAATGCAGCAACAGGTACACTTATGGAAAAATAAGAAGGCTATAAAAAAAACTACAGCTGTTGAAAGAATTGGGTTGGCTTGGCCTCCCTAACCTTAAATCATATTAATGAGCAGCGCAGTTTAATCACATAGCATCACGGATTCAACAACCAAAGGGTTTGTCAGTGGCTTGAAACTGAGAGTCAATATTGGTGATATATCCCTTTACATTGTCCTTTCTTTATAGTAGATCATATTTCTATTCACAGGATTCAACTAAACTCAATTATTACTCTGACATTGAAGACATGGAGGGAGGTTCAACACCAATATAAACTGAGTAATAACATGTCTAGACACGGGTCTATATTCCACAACCCAGCCTGTATCCCTGCTACTAGGGATTTAGGGAATGGGAAGAGAGAAGGCCTTGTAGTCTCAACTATTCCAAGGCAAAAAATTTAATTTCAAGGAATTCATTATATCCCAAACAAATTTGTATAGGTACCTTCAAGTAAGGAAATTCCTTGTTAAAAATGGATTGTCATGTCTTAACAGTTAATCCTACTGAAATCAGTAATACCTTCAAGACATTGAAGATCTTTACACGTCAGAATCACCTGAAGACTATTACATTCTGAATGTTTTTCTTGACCATGTGGAAACTCCTACCACTAGTACAGAGAAGAAACTGACCAACCTTTGCAGTTAGAGGAGATTATTCATTCAATTACTGCAACGTGGGAATTCCCCGGGCCCAGATGGCTACCCAATCCAATTCTACTAGAAGTTTTCTGCCAAATTGGACCCCCTCCTGCTTGAAATGTTTGAAAATGCCCTGGACCAGGGTGTTTTACCCCAAACCCTGACACAGGCGTCGATCACACTTTTGTGGCTCATACAGACCGATCTCACTTTTAAATGCAGATGTAAAAATATTAGTGAAATGACTTGCCTCTCGAAAAGAATCCACTATAACAGACATCATATCGACGGACCAGACAGGGTTTATTAAGGGCCGTCACTCCTTTTCTAATGTTCAACATCTGCTTAACGTCATGCACGTCTGCTTAACGTCATGCACGTCTGCTTAACGTCATGCACGTCTGCTTAACGTCATGCACGTCTGCTTAACGTCATGCACGTCTGCTTAACGTCATGCACGTCTGCTTAACGTCAAGCACGTCTGCTTAACGTCATCCACGTCTGCTTAACGTCATCCACGTCTGCTTAACGTCATGCACGTCTGCTTAACGTCATGCACGTCTGCTTAACGTCATGCACGTCTGCTTAACGCCATGCACGTCTGCTTAACGTCATGCACGTCTGCTTAACGTCATACACTCTCCGGCGCCGTCGGACTGTGGTTCTCTCTTTAGGTGTGGAGAAGGCATTTGACAGGGTAGAATGGGAATATTTATTCTCTGTACTGGGAAAATGTGGCTTTGATGCAAACTTCATTTCCTGTGTCTGACTGTTGTACTCAGGCATCAGTACTTACAAACAAACCTTGTTCACAGTATTTGCCATTATCATGGGCCCCACGCCAGGGATGTCCAATGTCACCTCTGTTATTTGCCCTGGCGATAGAACCCCTTTCTATTAAGCTAAAGCCCATACCCTCAATACATGGTATCTACAGACTGGAACACAAAGTTTCCTTGTATGCAGATGACTTGTTTTTATACATCTCCGACCCCGAAGCGTGTGTCCCAGAGGTAGTGGACGTGCTGCGTAGGTCTGGTGTGTTTTCGAGCTATAAATTGAATTTCTCAAAAAGTGAATGCTTTCCTATTAATGAATTAGCATTACAAATTCCATGGGATACTATTCCATTTCGTATGTCCAAGACTGGCTTTTAAATATTTAGGGATCAATATCACCCGTTACCTTGTCATCCCTACATTATGAAAACTTTACTCCCCTGATTAACAAACTTAAACTGCACTTTCAGAGATGGCGTATTCTCCATTTTACTTCAGCTGGTAAAGTGAATTGTATCAAGATGAATGTATTGCCCAGATTTCTGCCCAGAAGCCAACTCCTGTTTCTCCTCCTCTTTGTCAGCCCACTGCCAATCTCCCTCCTTCAGCGTCGCGCTACACATCCAATCTCCCTCTTTCAGCGTCGCGCTACACATCCAATCTCCCTCTTTGTCAGCCCACTGCCAATCTCCCTCTTTCAGCTTCGCGCTACACATCCAATCTCCCTCTTTCAGCGTCGCGCTACACATCTAATCTCCCTCTTTGTCAGCCCACTGCCAATCTCCCTCCTTCAGCGTCGCGCTACACATCCAATCTCCCTCTTTCAGCGTCGCGCTACACATCCAATCTCCCTCCTTCAGCGTCGCGCTACACATCCAATCTCCCTCTTTCAGCGTCGCGCTACACATCCAATCTCCCTCTTTGTCAGCCCACTGCCAATATCCCTCTTTCAGCGTTGCGCTACACATCCAATCTCCCTCTTTCAGCGTCGCGCTACACATCCAATCTCCCTCTTTCAGCTTCGCGCTACACATCCAATCCAATTGTTGTCAATACTTTGAAAATTTGGACTCAATTCCATGAACATTTTAAATTGTGTTATTTCTCTATTCAAGGTCCTAAATGTAATAATCCCCTCTCACCTCCAGCCAAACTGAATTCAGATTTCAGGCTGTGGCAGAGGAATGGCCTTACGAAGTCTAGTGACCTTTATATAGATGGCACCTTTGCCAATTTCGAAGACATCGCAATCACATTTAATCTACCCCATTCAAGTTCATTTTAGGTATTTCCAAATTCGCCGGTTTATTCGCACTCAAAGCCCAACCTTTCCAATTCTATCACCCGGATCAGGTCCGGATGCCCTTTTCAAAACACCTTGTCAACTCAAGGGACTCATATCCCGTAGTTTGTAGATAATCATGTCCCTAGATAACCCGTTACTTAATAAAATCTGATCTGAGTGGGAAAGGGAACGTGGTGGAGAGATCACTGTTGAAGTCTGGAATGGGGCCTTACTTATGGTAAATGGATGCTCCTCTTGTGCCTGGCTCAGGATTATACCATTTCAGGTACTTCCTCGTATCCATTTCAGTAAGGCTAAATTATCCAAATGCTACCCAAATATTAAATGGTACATGTGACAGGTGTAAAGGCCCCTTGGCAGACCTGACCCACATGTTCTGGTCCTGTCCGGCAGATTATTGGTCCACTATATTTAAAACCACTTTCTGAAGCATTTGATATGAAGTTACCGCCTAGTGCAGAAATGGCTGTTTCTGGAGTACCAAACAACAAACCTTCTTTCACCAATAGACAGCTGGATGCCATTACTTTGCCTCCCTGTTGGCCCGCAGAAGGATTTTTTGGGATTGGAAATCTATCAATCCTCCCTTAGCCTCTCTTTGGCTCAAAGATCTGATGCTCTTCCTAAAATGTGAGAAAATTAAGTATTCCATTCGAGGGTCAACCAACTCATTTTATTCCACCTGGGACCCGATGATATCCTATTTGAACAGCTCCAAACACTTCCTCCAGATTAGTACTCCTGGCCCCACCCCCAGCCCTTGAGGTTACTGCTATAGGCCTATAGGAACACCTCATCACCTGAAATAGTTAGGCTGTTACATTTGGACTTGTATTGAATTAACATGGTTGTATACTTTTGTTTGGTTGTCTGATATGTAACACAATGACTCTGCCTTTCTTTGTAAATGGGTTTGGAGGCATTCTGGGATGCAAAACAAAAGGGGAAAAAATGTACAATGTCTTTACATGCAATCTTTCAGACCCATATCATCTCCTCCTAGGTATTATTACTCAACCAGGCCCATCTCCTCCTAGGTATTATTACTCAACCAGACCCATCTCCTCCTAGGTATTATTATTCAACCAGGCCCATATCATCTCCTCCTAGGTATTATTACTCAACCAGACCCATATCATCTCCTCCTAGGTATTATTACTCAACCAGACCCATCTCCTCCTAGGTATTATTACTCAACCAGACCCATATCATCTCCTCCTAGGTATTATTACTCAACCAGACCCATCTCCTCCTAGGTATTATTACTCAACCAGACCCATATCATCTCCTCCTAGGTATTATTACTCAACCAGACCCATCTCCTCCTAGGTATTATTATTCAACCAGACCCATATCATCTCCTCCTAGGTATTATTACTCAACCAGACCCATATCATCTCCTCCTAGGTATTATTACTCAACCAGACCCATCTCCTCCTAGGTATTATTACTCAACCAGGCCCATATCCATCACCCTCAAACGAACATGCACGCTCCAGAGAGGCGCAGTGGTCGAAGGCACTGCATCTCAGTATTAGAGGCATCACTACAGACCCTGGTTCGATCCCGGGCTGTATCACAACCGGCCCTGATCGGGTGGCGCACAATTGGCCCGGCGTCGTCTGAGTTAGGGGAGGGTGTGGCCATCATTGTAAATAATAATTTGTTCTTAAGTGACTTGCCTAGTTAAATAAAGGTCTAAAAAAAATATATATGTGGTTTAGGTCTATAGAGGGAACTTGCTGACATGGAGAGAATTACATCAATCTTGCAACATAGACAGTATGAAGGTGTCTGGTCAGAGTTCCTGACATATCACACTTCTGTTTGTTTCTGTTATTTTTCTGTGGAATTATCCAAATTGTATTCTTATTCAGACTCTTTAAAAACTTGCTCTATACAGCCAACATGTTCCCTTAACATGTGAATGTCATTCCACTCCTTCGTTTTATTTATTTTATTTAACTGGGAAAGTCAGTTAAGAACAAATTCTTATTTACAATGACAGCCTACTGGGGAACAGTGGGTTAACTGCCTTGTTCAGGGGCAGAACGACAGATTTTTACCTTGTCAGCTCGATCTAGCAACCTTTTGGTTACTGGCCCAACGCTATAACCACCAGGCTGCCTGCCTCCCCTCTAACCACCAGGCTGCCTGCCGCCCCTCTAACCACCAGGCTGCCTGCCGCCCCTCTAACCACCAGGCTGCCTGCCGCCCCTCTAACCACCAGGCTGCCTGCCGCCCCTCTAACCACCAGGCTGCCTGCCGCCCCTCTAACCACCAGGCTGCCTGCCGCCCCTCTAACCACCAGGCTGCCTGCCTCCCCTCTGACCACCAGGCTGCCTGCCGCCCCTCTAACCACCAGGCTGCCTGCCGCCCCTCTAACCACCAGGCTGCCTGCCGCCCCTCTAACCACCAGGCTGCCTGCCGCCCCTCTAACCACCAGGCTGCCTGCCTCCCCTCTAACCACCAGGCTGCCTGCCTCCCCTCTAACCACCAGGCTGCCTGCCTCCCCTCTAACCACCAGGCTGCCTGCCTCCCCTCTAACCACCAGGCTGCCTGCCTCCCCTCTAACCACCAGGCTGCCTGCCTCCCCTCTAACCACCAGGCTGCCTGCCTCCCCTCTAACCACCAGGCTGCCTGCCTCCCCTCTAACCACCAGGCTGCCTGCCTCCCCTCTAACCACCAGGCTGCCTGCCTCCCCTCTAACCACCAGGCTGCCTGCCGCTCCTCTAACCACCAGGCTGCCTGCCGCCCCTCTAACCACCAGGCTGCCTGCCGCCCCTCTAACCACCAGGCTGCCTGCCGCCCCTCTGACCACCAGGCTGCCTGCCGCCCCTCTAACCACCAGGCTGCCTGCCGCCCCTCTGACCACCAGGCTGCCTGCCGCCCCTCTGACCACCAGGCTGCCTGCCGCCCCTAAAGACAGCAAAGGTATGTTGTGTATGTATGCTACATGCTCTTTATAAAGGTATGTTGTGTATGTATGCTACATGCTCTTTATAAAGGTATGTTGTGTATGTATGCTACCTGCTCTTCAATACAAAGGTGTGTTGTGTATGTATGCTACATGCTCTTTATAAAGGTGTGTTGTGTATGTATGCTACATGCTCTTTATAAAGGTATGTTGTGTATGTATGCTACATGCTCTTTATAAAGGTATGTTGTGTATGTACGCTACATGCTCTTTATAAAGGTATGTTGTGTATGTATGCTACCTGCTCTTCAATACAAAGGTATGTTGTGTATGTATGCTACCTGCTCTTCAATACAAAGGTGTGTTGTGTATGTATGCTACATGCTCTTTATAAAGGTATGTTGTGTATGTATGCTACCTGCTCTTCAATACAAAGGTATGTTGTGTATGTATGCTACATGCTCTTTATAAAGGTATGTTGTGTATGTATGCTACCTGCTCTTTATAAAGGTATGTTGTGTATGTATGCTACATGCTCTTTATAAAGGTGTGTTGTGTATGTATGCTACATGCTCTTTATAAAGGTATGTTGTGTATGTATGCTACCTGCTCTTTATAAAGGTATGTTGTGTATGTACGCTACATGCTCTTTATAAAGGTATGTTGTGTATGTATGCTACATGCTCTTTATAAAGGTATGTTGTGTATGTACGCTACATGCTCTTTATAAAGGTATGTTGTGTATGTATGCTACCTGCTCTTCAATACAAAGGTATGTTGTGTATGTATGCTACATGCTCTTTATAAAGGTATGTTGTGTATGTATGCTACCTGCTCTTCAATACAAAGGTATGTTGTGTATGTATGCTACATGCTCTTTATAAAGGTATGTTGTGTATGTATGCTACCTGCTCTTTATAAAGGTATGTTGTGTATGTACGCTACATGCTCTTCAATACAAAGGTATGTTGTGTATGTATGCTACATGCTCTTTATAAAGGTATGTTGTGTATGTATGCTACCTGCTCTTCAATACAAAGGTATGTTGTGTATGTATGCTACATGCTCTTTATAAAGGTATGTTGTGTATGTATGCTACATGCTCTTTATAAAGGTATGTTGTGTATGTATGCTACCTGCTCTTCAATACAAAGGTATGTTGTGTATGTATGCTACCTGCTCTTCAATACAAAGGTATGTTGTGTATGTATGCTACCTGCTCTTCAATACAAAGGTATGTTGTGTATGTATGCTACCTGCTCTTTATAAAGGTGTGTTGTGTATGTATGCTACATGCTCTTTATAAAGGTATGTTGTGTATGTATGCTACCTGCTCTTTATAAAGGTATGTTGTGTATGTATGCTACATGCTCTTTATAAAGGTATGTTGTGTATGTATGCTACATGCTCTTTATAAAGGTGTGTTGTGTATGTATGCTACATGCTCTTTATAAAGGTATGTTGTGTATGTATGCTACATGCTCTTTATAAAGGTATGTTGTGTATGTATGCTACATGCTCTTTATAAAGGTATGTTGTGTATGTATGCTACATGCTCTTTATAAAGGTGTGTTGTGTATGTATGCTACCTGCTCTTTATAAAGGTATGTTGTGTATGTATGCTACATGCTCTTCAATACAAAGGTATGTTGTGTATGTATGCTACCTGCTCTTCAATACAAAGGTATGTTGTGTATGTATGCTACATGCTCTTTATAAAGGTATGTTGTGTATGTATGCTACATGCTCTTTATAAAGGTGTGTTGTGTATGTATGCTCCATGCTCTTTATAAAGGTATGTTGTGTATGTATGCTACATGCTCTTTATAAAGGTATGTTGTGTATGTATGCTACATGCTCTTCAATACAAAGGTATGTTGTGTATGTATGCTACATGCTCTTCAATACAAAGGTATGTTGTGTATGTATGCTACATGCTCTTTATAAAGGTATGTTGTGTATGTACGCTACATGCTCTTCAATACAAAGGTATGTTGTGTATGTATGCTACATGCTCTTTATAAAGGTATGTTGTGTATGTATGCTACCTGCTCTTCAATACAAAGGTATGTTGTGTATGTATGCTACATGCTCTTTATAAAGGTATGTTGTGTATGTATGCTACCTGCTCTTCAATACAAAGGTATGTTGTGTATGTATGCTACCTGCTCTTTATAAAGGTATGTTGTGTATGTATGCTACATGCTCTTCAATACAAAGGTATGTTGTGTATGTATGCTACATGCTCTTCAATACAAAGGTATGTTGTGTATGTATGCTACCTGCTCTTTATAAAGGTATGTTGTGTATGTATGCTACATGCTCTTTATAAAGGTATGTTGTGTATGTATGCTACCTGCTCTTCAATACAAAGGTATGTTGTGTATGTATGCTACCTGCTCTTCAATACAAAGGTATGTTGTGTATGTATGCTACCTGCTCTTCAATACAAAGGTATGTTGTGTATGTATGCTACCTGCTCTTCAATACAAAGGTATGTTGTGTATGTATGCTACATGCTCTTTATAAAGGTGTGTTGTGTATGTATGCTACATGCTCTTTATAAAGGTGTGTTGTGTATGTATGCTACATGCTCTTTATAAAGGTATGTTGTGTATGTATGCTACATGCTCTTTATAAAGGTGTGTTGTGTATGTATGCTACATGCTCTTTATAAAGGTATGTTGTGTATGTATGCTACATGCTCTTTATAAAGGTATGTTGTGTATGTATGCTACCTGCTCTTTATAAAGGTATGTTGTGTATGTATGCTACATGCTCTTTATAAAGGTGTGTTGTGTATGTATGCTACATGCTCTTTATAAAGGTGTGTTGTGTATGTATGCTACCTGCTCTTTATAAAGGTATGTTGTGTATGTATGCTACCTGCTCTTCAATACAAAGGTATGTTGTGTATGTATGCTACCTGCTCTTCAATACAAAGGTGTGTTGTGTATGTATGCTACATGCTCTTTATAAAGGTGTGTTGTGTATGTATGCTACATGCTCTTTATAAAGGTATGTTGTGTATGTATGCTACATGCTCTTTATAAAGGTATGTTGTGTATGTATGCTACATGCTCTTTATAAAGGTATGTTGTGTATGTATGCTACCTGCTCTTCAATACAAAGGTATGTTGTGTATGTATGCTACATGCTCTTTATAAAGGTATGTTGTGTATGTATGCTACCTGCTCTTTATAAAGGTGTGTTGTGTATGTATGCTACATGCTCTTTATAAAGGTATGTTGTGTATGTATGCTACATGCTCTTTATAAAGGTATGTTGTGTATGTACGCTACATGCTCTTTATAAAGGTGTGTTGTGTATGTATGCTACATGCTCTTTATAAAGGTATGTTGTGTATGTATGCTACCTGCTCTTTATAAAGGTATGTTGTGTATGTATGCTACATGCTCTTTATAAAGGTGTGTTGTGTATGTATGCTACATGCTCTTTATAAAGGTGTGTTGTGTATGTATGCTACCTGCTCTTTATAAAGGTATGTTGTGTATGTATGCTACCTGCTCTTCAATACAAAGGTATGTTGTGTATGTATGCTACCTGCTCTTCAATACAAAGGTGTGTTGTGTATGTATGCTACATGCTCTTTATAAAGGTGTGTTGTGTATGTATGCTACATGCTCTTTATAAAGGTATGTTGTGTATGTATGCTACCTGCTCTTTATAAAGGTATGTTGTGTATGTATGCTACCTGCTCTTCAATACAAAGGTATGTTGTGTATGTATGCTACATGCTCTTTATAAAGGTATGTTGTGTATGTATGCTACCTGCTCTTCAATACAAAGGTGTGTTGTGTATGTATGCTACATGCTCTTTATAAAGGTATGTTGTGTATGTATGCTACATGCTCTTTATAAAGGTATGTTGTGTATGTATGCTACCTGCTCTTCAATACAAAGGTATGTTGTGTATGTATGCTACATGCTCTTTATAAAGGTATGTTGTGTATGTATGCTACCTGCTCTTCAATACAAAGGTATGTTGTGTATGTATGCTACCTGCTCTTCAATACAAAGGTATGTTGTGTATGTATGCTACCTGCTCTTCAATACAAAGGTATGTTGTGTATGTATGCTACCTGCTCTTCAATACAAAGGTATGTTGTGTATGTATGCTACCTGCTCTTCAATACAAAGGTATGTTGTGTATGTATGCTACCTGCTCTTTATAAAGGTATGTTGTGTATGTATGCTACATGCTCTTTATAAAGGTATGTTGTGTATGTACGCTACATGCTATGAAAATAGAAGGAAAGTGCCTGCTGGTGTTTAGAGTCACAGGATAAAACTCTTCATCTGAAATGAATCCAGTTTATTCAGATCAAATGAAGAGGCTACATTTTGATAAGAACATTTCTGTCTCTGTGTTATTGATTTATCCGTCTCTGTGTTATTGATTTAAAAGTGAATGTAGAAAAAGATGACAAGGCCATAGATTAAGATGACAGGGCCATAGATTAAGATGACAGGGCCATAGATTAAGATGACAGGGCCATAGATTAAGATGACAGGGCCATAGATTAAGATGACAGGGCCATAGATTAAGATGACAGGGCCATAGATTAAGATGACAAGGCCATAGATTAAGATGACAAGGCCATAGATTAAGATGACAGGGCCATAGATTAAGATGACAAGGCCATAGATTAAGATGACAAGGCCATAGATTAAGATGACAGGGCCATAGATTAAGATGACAGGGCCATAGATTAAGATGACAGGGCCATAGATTAAGATGACAGGGCCATAGATTAAGATGACAGGGCCATAGATTAAGATGGCAAGGCCATAGATTAAGATGACAAGGCCATAGATTAAGATGACAAGGCCATAGAATAAGATGACAAGGCCATAGATTAAGATGACAGGGCCATAGATTAAGATGACAAGGCCATAGATTAAGATGACAAGGCCATAGATTAAGATGACAGGGCCATAGATTAAGATGACAGGGCCATAGATTAAGATGACAGGGCCATAGATTAAGATGACAGGGCCATAGATTAAGATGACAGGGCCATAGATTAAGATGACAGGGCCATAGATTAAGATGACAGGGCCATAGATTAAGATGACAGGGCCATAGATTAAGATGACAAGGCCATAGACGGGTGGGTTCTTGAGCAACAAAAACGATGTGAGCTCAACCGTGGAACAGACCCAGCGGGGTTGGCTGAGGAACAAAGGATTGTTCACAACATGGAAACTATATATCCTCTTCAATTGTTTATTGAAAACATAAATACATTTGCACAATGAGCACTTGTTGTCTCTTAAATGCATCGTTACAGTTGTTGATTAGCTAGCTAGCGAATTTTAGCCCCATTAGCATTGACATGACATCAGTCAAAACCCCTCAAAACAAGACATGGTGTCAAGAACAAGACACAATGAGACTAAACAAGCAGCCTAGGACTCCCTACATGGCAGCTTCTTGTCATTGTTGCTATGTGACCGTCCAGGATCATAACATAACACAGACTGCTGCCCCCTCGACGCAACGCACATCGTTTTCATGACGTCGTCAGCCATCCCCTCTATAGTTACTGGTCTCTTCAAGACAACACACACAACATGGTCTACAGCAACATGACAAACAGCCTTAGTTTGGTCAATGTGGATGATAATAGATGTATTATAGACTAACAAGACAGCAATTCGCTGGTCATTGATAGAGTCTGCTGCGAGTCCGTCAATGGATTGGCCAGAATACAGTAGACCACTGTCAACAGTCTAGTACGAGTGCCTTGGCTTCTCTAGCTACCGAAAGACAGACAGAATTATCAAACACTATTGACTGTGAGAGCTGGACAGACAGCCAGAAAGAGATCAATCCAACCAGCCAGAAAGACAGACAGCTAGCCAGAAAGACATCAGGCCAGCCAGAAAGACAGACAGCTAGCCAGAAAGACAGACAGCTAGCCAGAAAGACAGACAGCTAGCCAGAAAGACAGACAGCTAGCCAGACATGGGTAAAACAGTCAGTCACACTCAGAATAGCCTTCACTCATCCAACCGATTTTCATCAGACACAGTCATACACATTGAACTGAGGGATGTGAGTGAAGTCTCCTCACACCATAACGGTTCCAGTACATTAGTAGTTTAGACCAGGGCCACCACTCTGTGGGAGAAGAGAGACTGTGACCTATCGATGCTGTGGCAGTTACAGCAGCCCAAACCAACACAGCTGTGTGGTGCAGCCTAAACCCTGACAGGAAGGAGCTTCCAGTCCAACTACAATGGAAGAATGCACATGCAAATCCACACACAAGGTCTGACAGACTCAAATGAACATGTAATTCAGATGAAGTTACACCATACTGCTGGTACACTGGGCAGAGAGGTCTGTAGACCTAGACGAGACAGTGCTACACTGGGCAGAGAGGTCTGTAGACCTAGAGGAAACGTTGTAGAGACACTGGTACACTGGGCAGAGAGGTCTGTAGACCTAGAGGAGGCACTGGTACACTGGGCAGAGAGGTCTGTAGACCTAGAGGAGACACTGGTACACTGGGCAGAGAGGTCTATAGACCAAGAGGAGACGTTGTAGAGACACTGGTACACTGGGCAGAGAGGTCTGTAGACCAAGAGGAGACACTGGTACACTGGGCAGAGAGGTCTGTAGACCAAGAGGAGACACTGGTACACTGGGCAGAGAGGTCTGTAGACCAAGAGGAGACACTGGTACACTGGGCAGAGGTCTGTAGACCAGGAGAACACAGTGTAGAGGAGACGTTGTAGAGACACTGGTACACTGGGCAGAGAGGTCTGTAGACCAAGAGGAGACACTGGTACACTGGGCAGTGAGGTCTGTAGACCAGGAAAACACAGTGTAGAGGAGACGTTGTAGAGACACTGTACGTACAATGTACACATCATAGGGGGAGGCCTTATCGTGACGATTTCTCTCTCACACACACACACACACACACACACACACACACACACACACACACACACACACACACACACACACACACACACACACACACACACACACACACACACACACACACACACACACACACACACACACACACGGGAAGGAGGTTACAGGAAGCTAGTGCCAACATATGAAAAACCCTTATCGTGTAGGAGCAGAGACAGACACGGTTGAGAGAGGAAGCACAAAGGACTGAAGGGAGAGGTCTGGCATGAGGCTGAAGATACTAGACAGGCCCTACATGCTCTAGATTCAATCAATTAACTGTAGTGTAGTCACTCACGGAGAACAGCATGGAGCTTGTAACATCAGGGTAGTGAATAGAGGTCGGCCGATTATTGGAGGACCAAAAAAAGACGATACCGATTAATCTGCCGATTTCTATAAATATATTTGTAATAATGACTATTACAATACTGAATTAACAATGAACATTTTTATTTTAACTTAATATAATACATCAATAAAATCAATTTAGCCTCAAATAAATAATGAAACATGTTCAATTTGGTTTAAATAATGCAAAAACAAAGTGTTGGAGAAGGAAGTAAAAGTGCAATATGTGCCATGTAAAAAAAGCTGCTGCTGCCTACCACCGCTCAGTCAGACAGCTCTATCAAATCATAGACTTAATTATAATAAACACACAGAAATACGAGCCTGCTGCTGCCTACCACCGCTCAGTCAGACAGCTCTATCAAATCATAGACTTAATTATAATAAACACACAGAAATACGAGCCTGCTACTGCCTACCACCCCTCAGTCAGACAGCTCTATCAAATCATAGACTTAATTATAATAAACACACAGAAATACGGGCCTGCTGCTGCCTACCACCGCTCAGTCAGACAGCTCTATCAAATCATAGACTTAATTATAATAAACACACAGAAATACGAGCCTTAGGTCATTAATATGGTAAAATCCGGAAACTATGATTTCGAAAACAAAACGTTTATTCTTTCAGTGAAATAAGGAACCGTTCCATATTTTATCTAACGGGTGGCATCCATAAGTCTAAATATTGCTGTTACATTGAACAACCTTGAATGTTATGTCATAATTATGTACAATTCTGGCAAATTAATTACGGTCTTTGTTAGGAAGAAATGGTCTTCAGACACTTCGCTACGAGCCAGGCAGCCCAAACTGCTGCATATACCCTGACTCTGCTTACACTGAACGCAAGAGAAGTGACACAATTTCAGGCACCGCATTGATTATATGCAACGCAGGACAAGCTAGATAAACTAGTAATATCATCAACCATGTGTAGTTAACCTGTTTGGGCTAGGGGGCAGCATTTTCACTTTTGGATGAAAAGCGTGCCCAGAGTAAACTGCCTGCTACTCAGTACCAGATGCATGTTATTAGTAGTATTGTTTGAATAATGTCTGTGAGTATAACAGAACTCATATGGCAGGCGAAAACCTGAGAAAAATCCAACCAGGAAGTGGGAAATCTGAGGTCTGTAGTTTTTCAACTCATTCCCATTCCAATATTCAGTGTCTGTGGGGTCATTTTTCACTTCCTAATGCTTCCACTAGATGTCAACAGTCTTTAGAACCTTGTTTGAGGCTTCTACTGTGAAGTGGGGCCGAATGAGAGGGGAATGAGTCAGGTGTCTGGCAGAGAGTCACGGGCTCGTGACACGCGTTCATGTGAAAGTTACCTCGCATTCCATTGCTTTTCTACAGACAAAGGATTTCTCCATTTGGAACATTATTGAAGAATTATGATAAAAACATCCTAAAGATTGATTCTATACTTCGTTTGACATGTTTCTGCGACCTGTAATATGACTTTTTGGACTTTTCGTACGAACGTTCGGATGGATTTGTTTACAAAACGCCCTAACAAAAGGAGGTATATGGACATAAATGATGAACTTTATCGAACAAATCAAACATTTATTTTGGAACTGGGATTCCTGGGAGTGCATTCTGATGAAGATCATCAAAGGTAATTGAATATTCCATTTCTGATTAATGTTGACTCCACAACATGGTGAATATCTCTTTGTCTGTTTTGTGTCTGAGCGCCATACTCAGATTATTGCTTGGTATGCTTTTTCCGTAAAGTTTTTGAAATCTGACACAGAGGTTGCATTAAGGAGAAGTTTATCTAAAGTTCCATGTATAATAGTTGTATCTCTTATCAATGTTTATTATGAGTATTTCTGTAAATTGATGTGGCTCTCTGCAAAATCACTGCATGTTTTGGAACTACTGAACAAAACACGCCAATGTAAAATTTGATTTTTGGATATAAATATGCACTTTATCGAACAAAACATACATGTATTGTGTAACATGAAGTCCTATGAGTGTCATCTGAGGAAGATCATCAAAGGTTAGTGATGGATTTTATCTATATTTCAGCTTTTTGTGACTCCTCTCTTTGGCTGGAAAAATGGCTGTGTTTTTCTGTGACTTGGTGGTGACCTAACAATCGTTTGTGGAGCTTTCGCTGTTTAGCCTTTTTGAAATCAGACACTGTGGCTGGATTAACGAAAATTGTATCTTTAAAACGGTGCCTAATACTTGTATGTTTGAGAAATTAGATTTATGAGATTTCTGTTGTTTGAATATGGCGCCCTGCAATTTCATTGGCTGTTGGCGAGGGGTTCCGCTAGCGGTTAACTAGTGAATAAGGTAAGTTTAATGCTAGCTAGCAACTTACCTTGGATCCTTGCTGCACTCGCGGAACAGGTGGTCAACTGTCACGAGAATTTCTATCCCAATGTTCTAATTGAACTATTTTATAGCTTTGACCAATTCCCAGAGGTCGTAAGGCTCTGGTTAATGAAGAATTAGACAAAGTCCCAGTCTGCAATAGATCAATACTTTATTCAGAGAGCGCTCTGACTTCAAAATGAGAACACAATCTTTTTATAGCACACACACACAAATGAACTCACATCAGTAGAAACTCCACCTCTCTTTAGGTGGGCTGTATTTTTCCAAAGTTCACATACATTGTTTATCACCCTATTGCAACATGTTCCATCATCTTCTGCAAGCCGTTTCTAACAGTTGCTCTCCTCCCTAAGGTGGGGAGGCCTCTTTGCAGTTATTAGTTTCACCGTTATCACAAGTCGACAGTTCAGTTGTCCTTGAATGTCTCAACTATACCCTGCTCATACTGCGAAATAGTAACACAATGGCATAGTCTTAAAAAAGTCTAGTCACACACATTATTGGATTATGACTCTAACACATTTCATACAATTATATGGTTTCAGGGTGGAATACTTTAGTCATTATCTTAAACATACAAATTAATCTATTATCAACCTGCCACGCAGTCTCCTCGTGGAGTGCAATATCATTGGCCATAATCGGCATCCAAAAATTCCAATTACCAATTTATATGAAAACCTGAAATCAGCTCTAATTAATCAGTCGACCTCTAGTAGTGAATTCGATTCCCAGGACCACCCATACGTAAAATGTATGCACGTACAACTGTAAGTCACTTTAGATAAAAGTATCCTCTACATCAGGCCTCCCCTACGTCAGGCCTGCACCAAGTCAGGCCTCCCATACGTCAGGCCTCCCCTGCGCCAGGCCTCCCCTGCGCCAGGCCTCCCCTGCGCCAGGCCTCCCCTGCGTCAGGCCTGCTCCAAGTCAGGCCTCCCCTACATCAGGCCTCCCCTACGTCAGGCCTCCCCTACGTCAGGCCTCCCCTGCGCCAGGCC
Source organism: Oncorhynchus mykiss (assembly GCF_013265735.2). NCBI lineage: Eukaryota > Metazoa > Chordata > Actinopteri > Salmoniformes > Salmonidae > Oncorhynchus > Oncorhynchus mykiss. The sequence goes on from NC_048585.1 coordinate 10,894,816, forward strand.
TCCCCTGCGCCAGGCCTCCCCTGCGCCAGGCCTCCCCTGCGCCAGGCCTCCCCTGCGTCAGGCCTGCTCCACATGGTATATATTATTATATAGTTATGAGCAGCTAGATAGACTCACTAGCCTACACCCAAAAGAATATGAAAAAAAGTTACTGTGTCCTTTTTAATGAATAATAGATGACATTGAAGACTGCATTACATTTCAAGTTGAACCATCTTAACAATGTGCTCCTTGTCACTCATTTATACCAAACACGAATAATGAAGTTGACAAGAGCACAAACAGATCTGGGACCAGGCTATAGAAGGAGACAACAGGTCTGGGACCAGGCTATAGAAGAAGACAACAGGTCTGGGACCAGGCTATAGAAGGAGACAACAGGTCTGGGACCAGGCTATAGAAGAAGACAACAGGTCTGGGACCAGGCTATAGAAGAAGACAACAGGTCTGGGACCAGGCTATAGAAGGAGACAACAGATCTGGGACCAGGCTATAGAAGGAGACAACAGATCTGGGACCAGGCTATAGAAGGAGACAACAGATCTGGGACCAGGCTATAGAAGGAGACAACAGATCTGGGACCAGGCTATAGAAGGAGACAACAGATCTGGGACCAGGCTATAGAAGAAGACAACAGGTCTGGGACCAGGCTATAGAAGGAGACAACAGGTCTGGGACCAGGCTATAGAAGAGACAACAGATCTGGGACCAGGCTATAGAAGAAGACAACAGATCTGGGACCAGGCTATAGAAGGAGACAACAGATCTGGGACCAGGCTATAGAAGGAGACAACAGATCTGGGACCAGGCTATAGAAGAAGACAACAGGTCTGGGACCAGGCTATAGAAGAAGACAACAGGTCTGGGACCAGGCTATAGAAGGAGACAACAGGTCTGGGACCAGGCTATAGAAGAGACAACAGATCTGGGACCAGGCTATAGAAGAGACAACAGATCTGGGACCAGGCTATAGAAGGAGACAACAGGTCTGGGACCAGGCTATAGAAGAGACAACAGATCTGGGACCAGGCTATAGAAGAGACAACAGGTCTGGGACCAGGCTATAGAAGAAACAACAGATCTGAAACCTACCAATGTACTACTAGGCTACCCCAAACACATCACTATAACGTTAGTCATCATCACCTAACAAGGATCCACCAGTGTGGATGTACATGTGATGTACACAGAATGTCTATTGTTAGTCTACAGTGTCTGTGGTGATTTGTCTCTACTACAGATCTGCATTTGTCAACATGATAAAGAGTTGGTGTTGGCTATGCAAATAGCCAGTGGCACATCATGTTCCTCAACTAGCTCCTTCCACTTGATTGACTGTATCTATATGGCTGCGTTCACACAGGCAAAACAATTACGATATTTTTCCCACTAATTGGTCTTCGGTAACCCTGTCTTTGGATAGTCCATCTGTATATGCTCTACAGGCTATCTACTAAACCTGAACTTAACCCTTATTCTAAACCTAACCATAACCCTGATCCTAAACCTAACCCTTATTCTAAACCTAACCATAACCCTGATCCTAAACCTAACCCTTATTCTAAACCTAACCATAACCGTAATCCTAAACCTAACCCTTATTCTAAGCCTAACCCTTATTCTAAACCTTCTCAAGCAAATGCTTATCAACAGATAGCTTGTTGATAGTAATGACCATCTGTAAACCATCTACAGATGGACTATCCGGACTATCCAAATAATGTGTGACCTGGTCATTGACTTTGTCCCCAATACTTGAAAAGGCACCGAGCAAACTAGATGAAGTGATGATAAACATCTTAGTAACACAATTCTATTACTGTATTATGAGCTAGCTGTGTGTGTATCGTGCCATGGGCATTACTGCAGTGGGATTGATGACTAGCTGGCTGTATTGAGCTGTGTAGGGGGGTCTGACGGTAGAGGAGGGGAGACAGTCATGCATATTGAAGGCCCTGGAGGGGGTCAACATCTGATCTCAGCTGGGCCCAATCTCAGATGCAGCCAGTTGTTCATTGAGGCGAGACATCCATGGGTCTGTCTGGTTAACTAAACATGTGTTACTAACAGACTTTCTAAATCTGTGTCAATTCTCTCACTCAAACTATTTCTCTCCAGTCTCCACTCTTTGGGCTCAAGTGGATCACATTCTAAACGTTACGGATCCTGGCATGCGTTTGTAAATCATTACATACTTTTGTAATCTGTCAATCGATACAATAATAAACTAGCTAGCTGGATGATTTAGTGTTTTCAAACAATGCTCAAATCCGCTAGCTCACGTTTAGCATTGATGACTCAAAATAGCTGGCTGGTGACATGCAATCAAATGAAAATAATGCACGTCTCGTTTCTTACCTCGTTGACTCCGGTTGCTGCAGACCGGTGATTTTATGAATATTAGGACGTTATCTATATGATAGTCTTCGATTCACAGTTTCGCTGATTTTGATGTGATCTATTTTCCCTTTCTCTCCCTGACCTCCAATCCGTTTACTGTATAAATACATCCAGCTTGTCTTGCATCAAGCCGACGTGAACGGTGTATGTGCGCAACCTAGTTTATGGCCAACCATGTATCCTATCAGTCAAGCATCATTCTCAGCTTCTGTTACACATCGTGGACGACACGCATTGCCAATTTAAACGCACAATACGTTCATTTTACTTAGAGAACAACAATAAAGATAAATATGTGAGTGTATACAGTGTCATTTCCTATAGTGCCTCATTATTTGACATGATGAGACTTTCCTGAGTCTCCTCTGGTAGTGAGTTATAGTTACCTGGTTGCCAGTCTTTTTTAGCTAACATTCCGTTCCTTGTAGAACAAAAACCATGTCATTTATTTGATTTATTTAACCTTTATTTTATCAGGGAGTCATACCAAGACCAAGGTCTCGTTTACAGATGAGCTCTAAAATGACATACATTACAAAGAATACACACCTCAAAATATAAATACAAAATGCAAGCAGAACGAAAAACATGGTCATAAAAAACCAAGACATGAATCAGTAATGAGGTCATGCACCGAAGAACCTCCAAAGGAGTGGAACGTTAGCGACTGGCAACCAGTCTAAGTTATAGTTACAACCATACAAAAAAACAACTTCATAGAGCTTTACTGACCTCTAGCGGTGGTATAGCTGAAATGTCGGTATTTATTAAGCCAAGGCAGCAGCTACTCTTCCTGGGGTCCAACAAAATGAAGGCAACATTACAATACATTCATGACAGATTTCACAACATATTACGTTTGTGCTTTCAGGCCTCTACTCTACTACCACATATCTATAACACAAAATACATGTGTACATGTGTGTACATAGTGCGTATCACATCAAATCAAATTGTATTTGTCACATGCACCGAATACAACAGGTGTAGTAGACCTTACAGTGAACTGCTGAATACAACAGGTGTAGTAGACCTTACAGTGAACTGCTGAATACAACAGGTCTAGTAGACCTTACAGTGAACTGCTGAATACAACAGGTGTAGTAGACCTTACAGTGAAATGCTGAATACAGCAGGTGTAGTAGACCTTACAGTGAAATGCTGAATACAACAGGTGTAGTAGACCTTACAGTGAAATGCTGAATACAACAGGTGTAGTAGACCTTACAGTGAACTGCTGAATACAACAGGTGTAGTAGACCTTACAGTGAAATGCTGAATACAACAGGTGTAGTAGACCTTACAGTGAAATGCTGAATACAACAGGTGTAGTAGACCTTACAGTGAAATGCTGAATACAACAGGTGTAGTAGACCTTACAGTGAAATGCTGAATACAACAGGTGTAGTAGACCTTACAGTGAACTGCTGAATACAACAGGTGTAGTAGACCTTACAGTGAAATGCTGAATACAACAGGTGTAGTAGACCTTACAGTGAAATGCTGAATACAACAGGTGTAGTAGACCTTACAGTGAAATGCTGAATACAACAGGTGTATTAGACCTCACAGTGAACTGCTGAATACAACAGGTGTAGTAGACCTTACAGTGAAATGCTGAATACAACAGGTGTATTAGACCTCACAGTGAAATGCTGAATACAACAGGTGTAGTAGACCTTACAGTGAACTGCTTACTTACAAGCCCTTAACCAACAATGCATTTTTAAGAAAATACCTTAAAAAGTAAGAGATAAGAATAACAAATAATTAAAAATCAGCAGTAAATAACATTATCGAGGCTATATACAGGAGGTACCAGTACATATCAATAGTGGGGCTATATACAGGAGGTACCAGTACATATCAATAGTGGGGCTATATACAGGAGGTACCAGTACATATCAATAGTGGGGCTATATACAGGAGGTACCAGTACATATCAATAGTGGGGCTATATACAGGAGGTACCAGTGCATATCAATAGTGGGGCTATATACAGGAGGTACCGGCACCGGTGTCGAGGTAATGGAGGTAATTATGTAGAGGTAGGTAGAGTTATTAAAGTGTCTATGCATAGATTATAACAGAGAGTAGCAGCAGTGTAGAAGAGGGGGGGGGGGGGGGGGGGCAACACAAATAGTCTGGGTAGACATTTGATTAGCTGGGCAGGAGTCTTATGGCTTGGGGGTAGAAGCTGTTTAGAAGCCTCTTGGACCCAGACTTGGCGCTCCGGTACTGCTTGCCATGCAGTAGCACAGAGAACAGTCTATGACTAGGGTGGCTGGAGTCTTTGACAAATTTTAGGGTCTTCCTCTGACAACGCCTGATATATAGGTCCTGGATGGCAAGAAGCTTGGCCCCAGTGATGTACTGGGCCGTACGCACTACCCTCTGTAGTGCCTTGCGGTCGGGGGCCGAGCAGTGTCCATACCAGGCAGTGATGCAACCAGTTCTCGATGGTGCATCTGTAAAACCTTTTGAGGATCTGAGGACCCATGCCAAATATTTTCAGTCTCCTGAGGGGCAATATGTTTTGTCGTGCCCTCTTCACGACTGTCTTGGTGTGTTTGGACCATGTTAGTTTGTTGGTGATGTGGCCCCCACGAACTTGAAGCTCTCAACCTGCTCCACTACAGCCCCATCGATGAGAATGGGGGTGTGCTCGGACCTTCTTTTCCTGCAGTCCACAATCATCTCCTTTGTCTTGATCACATTGAGGGAGAGATTGTTGTCCTGGCACCACACGGCCAGGTCTCTGACCTCCTCCCTATGTGCTGTCTCATGGTTGTTGGTGATCAGGCACTGTTGTGTCAGCAGCAAACTTAATGATGGTGTTGGAGTCATGCCTGACCGTGCAGTCATGAGTGAACAGGGAGTACAGGAGGGGACTGAGCACGAACCCCTGAGGGGCCCCAGTGTTGAGGATCAGTGTGGCGGAAGTGTTGTTACCTACCCTTACCACCTGGGGGCAGCCCGTCAGGAAGTCCAGGATCCAGTTGCAGAGGGAGGTGTTTAAGTCCCATGGTCCTTGGCTTAGTGATGAGCTTTGAGGGCACTATGGTGTTGAATGCTGAGCTGCAGTCAATGAATATCATTCTCACATAGGGGTTCCTTTTGTCCAGGTGGGAAAGGACAATGTGGAGCGCAATAGAGATTGCATCATCTGCGTATGTTATCGTGTGTTTGCATGCATGTGTCTATGTTTGTGTTGCTTCACAGTACCTGCTGTTCCATAAGGAATTGTATTTTTTATCTAATTTTACTTCTGGCATGAGTTACTTGATGTGGAATAGAGTTCCATGTAGTTATGGCTCTATGTAGTACTGTGCGCCTCACATAGTCTGCTCTGGACTTGGGGATTGTGAAAAGACCTCTGGTGGCATGTCCGAGCTATGTGCCAGTAGTTCAAACAGACAGCTCGGTGCATTCAACATGTCACAATACCTCTCACAAATACAAGTACAGTCTGAAACTAACAGCAGCTCTGCGTTGTGTTGCTGTCATTTATTTATAAAATCTGCTGGGGATATTCTTTAGGAACTTTACGGTAAAGGCCCTGTATCCTCAAATACGGGATATCGTGATTGACATTACATTGGTCCAATAGTTGGAACGATCATTTTATCAATAACCAATAGGTATTTATGTTGGGCGGGATCTTACCTTGCGTGCAAGTAAAGGGAAAAAATCAGAAATCAGCCGTTCAAACTAGCTAATATTTACGAACGGTCATGTAGCTAATATTGATGATGGATTATCGAAAATTATTTAACGGTGGATACGGAGACAGAAACTCTGATCATCACTAAACACAACATCAGGTAGGTTGCTGCAACGCGTTGTGGTGTTTGCTAGAATTACTAACGTTAGCTATTTTAGCAAACGCCAGTTAACTTTAGCGAGCTAACTAGCCATTCTGAAAATGTAGATGTTTATCTGTTTTGCAAATAATGTTAGCTTATTAGCTAAACATTTCTATTTAAAAAATGTCACGCTAGTTAGTTTGCTATATGACATTTCTAAGTAACGTTAGGTGCAACTAGCTGCAGCTGTGTTAAAATAAGGTTCCAGTTGTGACGGTATTCTTCGGCCTCGCAGAAGAACTTGTCATTAGTGACATTGTAAATGTGTGGGTCTGACTGTATCTAGACAGCTAGCTAACTCGTGTGTGCCGTTTGAATGCACAATAAAGGTGCATCATGGCTGTATTCTCTCTGACCCTTTCTTCCCAGGGACCGGCAACCTCTATTTCCACTGTAGGGGTACTACCAGTGTACCTGTGGGGCCACCATGTCTCTTGCTCAGAGAGTCCTCCTCACCTGGATCTTCACCCTGGCCTTCCTCATCATGCTCGTCCTCAAACTAGATGGCAAAGTCCACTGGAACTGGTTCCTCACCTTTCTACCCGTATGGATCTTCGACGGCATCCTCCTCCTCATGTTACTCGTCAAGATGGTCGCCAGGTGTAAAGCGGGACACGACCCTCGTAACGGCTCCCAGGACCTGAAGAAGAAGGCCTGGTACCTGGCGTCCATGCTGCTGAAGCTGGGCTTCTGTCTGACGCTGTGCGCCCGGCTGGAGAAGCTTACCCATATCAAGCTCACCTTTGTGTGTATTCCTCTGTGGTGCATGTTGCTGGGAGCCATGGTGGAGCTGGGCTATAACATCTTCCCCGAGAGGAGAGAGGCATGAGCGATGGATTGAGGAGAATGGAAAGGAGGAGGCTCTTCAGAGAAGGCTGGAAGGAACACACACAAACCTAATTCTTTAGTGTGGTTATTTCAGCTGTTTGCGAAATCACAAACTCTCCTTCATTTGTTATGACATGAAGTGTTATCCCGTTGACCAAGCTTTGCTCTCGTGCCAACAGTACTGCTTATCAGAGAACAGATCAGAGACTGTGCCTTCAGGAGGTTATAAAACGGATGTAAATGGTACAGGTCATGTAGATGTCAGATAAACTAATACAATCTAGCAAAGACATGTCACATTGCTAGCTAAGGATTTCCAGACATTTTCCTTGACGTCAGCATCTTTTGTGTTGTAAAATCTTTCATACTTTGTGGAACGACAAATGATTGTCGTAGTGTTTGGAAGACGGGGCTCTTCCTATGTAAAGCCATTCAGTTTAAATGTGATCTACCTGTAGTGTTTGGAAGATGGGGCTCTTCCTATGTAAAGCCATTCAGTGTTTTGTGCCATTCAGTTAAAATGTGATCTACCTGTAGTGGTACTGTCTCCATTTAATTTTCACCATTTGAATAGTTGATTTTGACATCAATCTGCATATTATTTATTATTTTCCTTTCAGTATTGTGTGAATAAATGGATGTCACTGTTCCAAACTAAAACATGCTCTGATTTTGTTTATGGTGCCTTGTGAGCTGTTGACTCCAGCATCAGAATAGATGAGCAGGCAAGTCTCAATGCACTACCAGTCGTATTGGATAGATGGCAGTAGCAGCACGGTAGACTAATGTTGGCCTACTTGTGTTCAATGCAATCCTCGACAGTGCAATAATCAGTTGTAATACTGGGCTGTATCAAAGAACTTTACAACTTGCACAGACTGAACAGCCTCATTCCATGTACTCTCAGTTCAGTAAATGTGTACTACTAACATAAAATGTCTCTCAACCATGATGCATTTGGGGGGGGGGGGGGGGTTATTTATCCCTCACTCTGAAAGGAGACTGAATGTGTTCTCTGTGCCTGCCCTTTTTTTAAAGGACACTCACACACACATGCATAAACATCTTCCTCCACGGTCTGTGTGTCAGGGCTACACTCTCCCATTGGGCTGCCTCCCAACCCCTCTCCTCAGGTCCTTCTGTATGCCACACCCTCTTTGGATAGCCCCATAGGGCTCTGGTCAACAGTAGTGCACTATAGAAAACAGGGTGCCGTTTGGGACACACCCTGTGACTGGACCAAGAGTTTGAGGCTCGCCCATCACACTAATCTGATTATCTGACATTCAAACCATGTGGGGCCAGGGCAGTCTGTCATAGCTTCTAGCGAGGTCTCTGTTGGGCTTGTACTGCTACTGCACATTCTGATCAGCAGCTCTTCTGTGTTTCATTTCCCAGCGCGCCACGGCTATAATCTCACATACCAGAACTGCTGAGCTCATCGCCGCTGAGTGCAGTGTGTGGGCGGCTTGCATAACACACACAGAAGTAGCAGAGGCCAGAAAGGTAATCCTGCTGAAATGTGCTTCTGCAGATCACACACTGAACTGTCTCCACGCAGACATTCATCTTATTGGAGATTGTTGTGCAGAAATAAATTGCCTGTTTCAGATGAGTGGCAAGTTGAATCCCAAATATACACACTTCTTGACTTGAGCCCAACACGTCTCTATTGCACAATGATACCTGTTAAAGATGAAAGGGATGGTCTTATCAGTTGAAGTTGGAACCTAAAAGGCCATGATGTCAGATATGAACCATTGATCTGTGTGTCTGTTGGAGCCCCATGATCAAACATCACTCATAACATTTTTTTCAATTTTCACCTAAAATGACCCAAATCTAACTGCCTGTAGAACAGGACCTCTTGATACATTCAAGAGCTCCATCTGGTGTCCAATGTAGCCCCATGATCACCACTGTAGCCCCATGATCAAACAACATCACTCGTAACGTTAACCTTTATTAAGAGCTCCATATTTATGTAGAAATCACACTACAAGTTTTTCTCCTTACAAAAAGTTATTTACACTACAGTGCTGACAATTAAAATCGAACAGAAAATTATGAAAACTAAAAAGCTTCCTTGATATAAATAAGCCTCTGAGGGGGAACAAAAAAAAGCCTGGAGTAAATCCTTTAAAATAATGTCTCATCATCTTACAAAAAATATATATATGTTAATGTCAGCTCTAATAATAATCCATCTATAACCTAAAACTAAAATATATTATTTAAGAACCTGTATGTTTGTCAGACCTGCAGAGTACCAGTGCTTCTGGCCCTAAGTGCTTTGACAGTTCACAGATATTAGCCTGAGTCCCAGATCAGTTTATGCGTTCTTGCCAAGCCAACTCCTACTGTACGGTCAACAATGAGACAAGACAATACAAACTGATCTGGGACCAGGCTACACAGTTATGGACAGGCACTGAGGAATGTTACATTTGCAATGTATTCATTCGGTAACAGAACAGAGCAAGTGTGCATCCTAAAGGGTACCCTATGTCCAATATAGTGCACTACTTTTGATCAGATCTCTCTCCTATGGGCCCTGGTCACAAAGTAGATCCCTATATAGGGAATAGGGCACCATTTAGGATGCAAACCCAACAGAGCTTTACGTGTCCCTTAGAATACATCACACACCGTGCTGATATCATGGTTTAAAGTCTGTCTTCTCCTTCCTTTAGATGGGATTAAAACAGAACCCCGAAGAGCCATTTTAAAACACTATGTACAAAGATCAGTAGAAACAGTCTTTCTGGTGCTGCTCATGCAGGTGGTGTTTAAAGGAGAGGGAGGAGCGGTGCGGGGGGCCAGGAGGCCGTGTTTCCGGGGGGGTGACTGGGGCCTTTGTGTAAAGAGAAGTGTCTTTGTCCTGGGGTTTGTCCGGTCTGGGCTGGGGTTGGGCCCGGACCTGGGGTGTAGGGGTCCTGCTCTCTGTGTGGCTGGAGGCCAGGCTTGAAGAAGATAGAAGGGGTGCAGAGGAGGGCGTCAAAAAGGGGATAGGGGTGTGGGTAAGGACAGGGGTATGGGTAAGGGTATGGGTATGGGTAAGGGTATGGGTAAGGGTGTGGGTAAGGGTGTGGGTAAGGATAGGGGTGTGGGTAAGGATAGGGATATGGGTAGGGGTGTGGGTAAGGATAGGGGTGTGGTTAAGGACAGGGGTGTGGGTATGGGTAGGGGTATGGGTAGGGGTGTGGGTAAGGGTAGGGGTAGGGGTGTGGGTAAGGATAGGGATATGGGTAGGGGTGTGGGTAAGGACAGGGGTGTGGCAGGGTTTGCGTGAGGGAGAGGGACAGGGGGTACGAGTGGAAGCCGGGCTGGGTTTGAAGGGGGGAGAGGGACTGGGGGTACGAGTGGAAGCCGGGCTGGGTTTGAAGGGGGGAGAGGGACTGGGGGTACGAGTGGAAGCCGGGCTGGGTTTGAAGGGGGGAGAGTGTGTAGAAGTGGGACTAGATTTGGGAGAGGGGGTACAAGAGGATGACGGACTGGGTTTGGGAGAGGATGGGGGGGTGGAGGTGGGGGAGGGTTTGAGTGAGGAAGACAAGGAAGAGTGTGTGGTAGTGGTTTGATATAATTCTGAGTGATGGTGGTGGTGGTAGTAGTGGGGATGATGGTGATGTGATTTGGGCTTGGTGTCCTGGAAAGAGGATTTGGAGGGAGTTAGGGGGGTGATGGGAGTTGGTAGGGGGGCGATGGGTGAGGTGACAGAGGGCTTGGGCAGCCTTATATCCGCAGGTTGAGGTTCCACTTTGACCTCCGGGTGGGCAGTGTCTCTGTCTGTGGGGGGTTTGGGGTCCGTGAGAGGAGCTGTGGTCCCTCCCATCAAGGCATCCCCAAACTGCTCCTGTTTGACTCGTAGCGTCGACACGTCCACCTTCCTCTCCTCCTCGGCCGGAGGCTCTTGGTGGTATTGTTTTAAGCGGATGTGCCATGCCAGGCTGCAGACAGCAGAGACCGTCTTGAACTGATGAACCACACTACGAGGGATGTAGTAGATGTCGTTGTCGTACAGCTGGATACGGGCGTAGCGGATCCCCTCGCGTCTCAGCTGGTTCAGCTTAGCGTCGTCCACCCACTGCACACACTGAGGGAGAGAGAGAGAGAGAGTTAAGACAGTGTACTGGAGGAGAAGATCCACTGAGCTGTTCCCATATTGTTCTAAACCAGGGGAGTAGTTGAATCACTAGTGCTGAAGGATCCAGCTCTGGGTTGAACATGTGTAAAGCAAACGCAGAAGGATGCTGTGAAATCACCTCTCAGCTGCTCCTAACTAAAACAAAACGGCAGCTTAAGAGACACTAATGGAGGACAGGCCCTGAGACCTCCTGGAGGGTCTCTTTAATGGAGGACAAGCCCTGAGCACTCCTGGAGGGTCTCTTTAATGGAGGACAGGCCCTGAGCCCTCCTGGAGGGTCTCTTTAATGGAGGACAGGCCCTGAGCCCTCCTGGAGGGTCTCTTTAATGGAGGACAGGCCCTGAGCACTCCTGGAGGGTCTCTTTAATGGAGGACAGGCCCTGAGCCCTCCTGGAGGGTCTCTTTAATGGAGGACAGGCCCTGAGCCCTCCTGGAGGGTCTCTTTAATGGAGGACAGGCCCTGAGCCCTCCTGGAGGGTCTCTTTAATGGAGGACAGGCCCTGAGCCCCCCTGGAGGGTCTCTTTTAAAAACCTCTCAGATGTCAAGTCCCCTGTTTTGGGGAGCTGCATGGTTCTGTTACCGGTTACAACTGACATTTTGGCTTATAAATCGATCTGTGGACACCGTAGATGGAAATGGCTTGCATTGAGCGGTAGCCCTGATTCTCACAGACGCCTGTGTGAAGGAGGGTGTGAAATCTGACACCATTTGAAGCTGGGATGTCCCTCCGAATCTGTCATTCACCCTTCCGACTGTCCATCAAGTCCAGGCTGAACTCTACATCACAGCCACTAACACCACATATGCCTGCAATCCTTACATCGTAGCGCAGCAGAAAATAGTAGTTGTCGATTTATAGCCAGTAATCTAAAACAATTCATAGATTTGAAACAAACAAAAAAACTTTGTCATAGAATGACAATAGTAATATGAGTTGAAAGGAGAGTTCCTAGCGAGTTCAGGAAGCCAAGCTGGGAGCTCTGAGACGTTCACATGGATGGAGGCAGAAGGTTTGATCAAGAGAGAAAACACACTAACATGTTTTTATAAAGGAAGGTGAAATCTTAGTCATTTTTATCATTTGATTATACTATATTTAGAAAGCATATATATATATATATATTTACAAGCCTTATTCATAGTTTTGTTGAATAGGAAATATGTTATATTTGTTGTATAAATACGTTATATTTGTACTGTGTACTTGAACTTGTGTCATCACAAGTGACGCCACCTCAGCCATTTAAAACTGTTTTTTACCGTAAAGGTGAGTTTTGAACCTTTCCTGGAGTATGCAGCATTACTAGTCATTGTTTCTGGCCCTGTCATGATAAATCATTACTTTGGAGATTACATAGATTACATTTACCTGGTTAATGTAAGACCTGAACCCTCCTGGAGGATCACTTTAATGTAGGACAGGCCCTGAACCCTCCTGGAGGATCACTTTAATGTAGGACAGGCCCTGAACCCTCCTGGAGGATCACTTTAATGTAGGACAGGCCCTGAACCCTCCTGGAGGATCACTTTAATGTAGGACAGGCCCTGAACCCTCCTGGAGGATCACTTTAATGTAGGACAGGCCCTGAACCCTCCTGGAGGATCACTTTAATGTAGGCCCTGAGCCCTCCTGGAGGATCACTTTAATGTAGGACAGGCCCTGAGCCCTCCTGGAGGATCACTTTAATGTAGGACAGGCACTGAACCCTCCTGGAGGATCACTTTAATGTAGGACAGGCCCTGAACCCTCCTGGAGGATCACTTTAATGTAGGACAGGCCCCCCCTGGAGGATCACTTTAATGTAGGACAGGCCCTGAACCCTCCTGGAGGATCACTTTAATGTAGGCCCTGAGCCCTCCTGGAGGATCACTTTAATGTAAGACAAAGTGATCCTCCAGGAGGGTTCAGGGCCTACATTAAAGTGATCCTCCAGGAGGGTTCAGGGCCTAATGTAGGCCCTGAACCCTCCTGGAGGATCACTTTAATGTAGGCCCTGAACCCTCCTGGAGGATTACTTTAATGTAGGCCCTGAACCCTCCTGGAGGATCACTTTAATGTAAGACAGGCCCTGAACCCTCCTGGAGGATTACTTTAATGTAGGCCCTGAACCCTCCTGGAGGATTACTTTAATGTAGGCCCTGAACCCTCCTGGAGGATCACTTTAATGTAGGACAAGCCTTGAACCCTCCTGGAGGGTCTCTGTTGAAGACAGCACAGTGTAGTGCCACATCTAGCCAGAGGGTGGCAGTACAGTGCATAGGGCTGTGGATAAGCTACCTTGTTTCATGCAATATCAAATCAAATGTTTTGTCACATGAGCTAAATACAACAGGTGTAGATCTTACAGTGAAATGCTTACTTACAAGCCCTTAACCAACAATGCAGTTAAGAAAAATAAGAAATAAAAGTAACTAATAATTAAAGAGCAGCAGTAAAATAACAGTAATAGGCAATATACAAGGGGTACCGGTACAGAGTTCATCTACGGGGGGCACCGGTTAGTCGAGGTAATTGAGGTAATATGTACATGTAGGTAGAGTTATTAAAGTGCATAGACCACAGAGTAGCAGCAGTGTAAAAGAGGGGGGGGGGGGCAAGCAAGTAGTCTGGGTAGACATTTGATTAGCTGTTCAGTAGTCTTATGGCTTGGGGGTAGAAGCTGTTTAGAAGCCTCTTGGACCTAGGACTTGGCGCTCCGGTACCGCTTGCCGTGCAGTGGCAGAGAGAACAGTCTATGACTGGGGTGGCCGGAGTCTGACATTTTTTAGGGCCTTCCTCTGACACCGCCTGGTATAGAGGTCCTGGATGGCAGAAAGCTTGGCCTCAGTGATGTACTGGGCCGTACGCACTACCCTCTGTGATGCCTTGCGATCGGAGGCCGAGCAGTTGCCATACCAGGCAGTGATGCAACCAATCAGGATGCTCCCGATCCTCCTTTTCCTGTAGTCCACAATCATCTCTTTAGTCTTGATCACGATGAGGGAGAGGTTTTTGTCCTGGCACCACATGGCCAGGTCTCTTACCTCCTCCCTATGTGCTGTCTCATGGTTGTTGGTGATCAGGCCTACCACTGATGTGTCATCAGCAAACTTAATGATGGAGTTGGAGTCGTGCCTGACCCGTGCAGTCATGAGTGAACAGGGAGTACAGGAGGGGACTGAGCACGCACCCCTGAGGGGCTCCCGTGTTGAGGATCAGCGTGACGGATGTGTTGTTACCTACCCTTACCACCTTGGGGCGGTCTGTCAGGAAGTCCAGGATCTAGTTGCAGAGGTGGGTGTTTAGTCCCATGGTCCTTAGCTTAGTGATGAGCTTTGAGGGCACTATGGTGTTGAACACAGAATGCATAGCATTCTCAAATAGGTGTTCCTTTTGTCCAGGTGGGTAAGGGCAGTGTGGAGTGCAATAGAGATTGCATCATCTGTGGATCTGTTGGGGCGGTATGCAAATTGGAGTGGTTCTTGGGTTTCTGGTGAGTGCTACGGATCGGTAGTAATTTTGGCAGGTTACCTTAGTGTTCTTGGGCACAGGGACTATGGTGGTCTGCTTGAAACATGTTGGTATTAGACAGGGAGAGGTTGAAAATGTCAGTGAAGACACTTGACAGTTGGTCAGCGCATGCTCGGAGTACACGTCCTGGTAATCCGTCTGGCCCTGCGGCCTTGTGAATGTTGATCTGTTTAAAGGTCTTACTCACATCGGCTGCGGAAAGCGTGATCACACAATCGTCTGGAACAGCTGATGCTCTCATGCATGTTTCAGTGTTACTTGCCTCGAAGCGAGTATAGAAGTAATTTAGCTCGTCTGGTAGGCTCGTGTTACTGGGCAGCACTCGGCTGTACTTCCCTTTGTAGTCTGTAA
Organism: Oncorhynchus mykiss; assembly: GCF_013265735.2. Lineage (NCBI taxonomy): Eukaryota > Metazoa > Chordata > Actinopteri > Salmoniformes > Salmonidae > Oncorhynchus > Oncorhynchus mykiss. Next base: position 10,909,917 of record NC_048585.1, read on the forward strand.
TAGTTTGCAAGCCCTGTCTCATCCAACCAGAGTCGGAGCTGGTGTAGTACGATTCGATCTTAGTCCTGTATTGATGCTTTGCCTGTTTGATGGTTTGTCAGAGGGCATAGCGGGATTTCTTATAAGGTTCCGGGTTAGAGTCTTCTGGTTGTGGTATGTGCGTACAGTCACTGTAGGGATGACGTCATCGATGCACTTATTAATGAAACCAGTGACTGATGTGGTGTCCTCAATGCCATCGGAAGAATCCAGGAACATATTCCAGTCTGTGTTAGCAAAACAGTCCTGTAGTTTAGCATCTGCTTCATCTAACCACTTTTTTATTGACCGAGTCACTGGTGCTTCCTGCTTTCATTTTCGCTTGTAAGCAGGAATCAGGAGGATAGAATTATGGTCAGATTTGCCAAATGGAGGGCGAGGGAGAGCTTTGAACGCGTCTCTGTGTGTGGAGAAAAGGTGGTCTAGAGTTTTTTTTACCCTCTAGTTGAACGTTTAACATGCTGATAGAAATTTGGTAAAACGGATTTAAATTTTCCTGCATTAAAGTCCCCGGCCACTAGGAGCGCCGCCTCTGGTTGAGCGTTTTCCTGTTTGCTTATGGCGGTATACAGCTCATTGAGTGCAGTCTTAGTGCTAGCATCGTTCTGTGGTGGTATGTAAACAGCTACAAAAAATACAGATAAAACTCTCTAGGTAGATAGTGTGGTCTACAGCTTATCATGAGATACTCTACTTCAGGCAAGCAAAACATCAAGACTTCCTTAGATATTGTGCCTTAGGTATTGTTTACAAATATACATTGTTACCAGAGGCTGTTGTTCTATCCCGCTGATACAGTGTATAACCCACCAGCTGTATGTTATTCATGTCGTTGTTCAGCCACAACTCAGTGAAAATTAAGATATTACAGTTTTTAATGTCCTCCTGGTAGGATTTACGTGCTTTTTAGTTCATCCTATTTATTATCCAGCGATTGTATGATGGCCAGTAGTACGGGTGGCGGATGGCAAAGGCAGATCCTCAGAAGGCATCTTCACTAGAGGTCGACTGATTCATCGGAAAGGCCGATTAATTAAGGCCGATTTCAAGTTTTCATAACAATCGGTAATCGGCATTTTTGAACACCGATTATGGCCGATTACATTGGAATCCACGAGGAGACTGCGTGGCAGGCTGACTACCTGAGTGCAGCAAGGAGCCAAGGTAAGTTGCTAGCTAGCATTAAACTTTAAAAAAACAATCAATCTGGGCAAATATTGCACTTTTATTTTCTTTTCCAACACTTTGTTTTTGCATTATTTAAACCAAATTGAACATGTTTAATTTATTTAAGACTAAATTGATTTTATTGAATTATTACAAATAAATAATACATAAATAAATAATATTTTTATATATAAATAAATCGTCCGATTAATCGGTACTGGCTTTTTTGGTCCTCCAATAACTGGTATTCGTGTTGAAAAATCATAATCGGTCAACCTCTAATCTCCACCAGGCATCTACACAAGTCATCCGACTCATTAAAGAAATGTTCTTCATCAAGTTCGAAGTGAGTAATCGCTGTTCTGTTTTCCAGAAGCTTTCAGTCATAAGAGACAGAATAAGTTACAAAAAAATGCAAGAAAAAAACAAACAAAATAGCCCAGTTGTTTAAGAGCCCATGAAACAGCAGCCATGGTCTCCGCTGCCATCTTAACTAATAGAAACGAGGTAGAAGACAGGTGCAGCTCACCTGGGACAGAGGTGGTTCGTGCAGGTCCAGTTGTAACCTCTGGACTACATTAGGGAAGTCTCCAGCATGGAAACAGATCACGTCTTTGGTAACGCGAGGGGGCTCCGCGCTACAGAGACAGAGAGAAGATTGGAAATAAATGGTTATAATCTATCAGATTATGCAGCGGTCTTGTAACGGATTAGTTGGACGATTGTTGGATACTAAATACAGCCTCAATAATATCTAAAGATAATACATTATCATATATCCGGGTGTTAAAACCACCCACCTCTCTCCACAGCGCACGGCCTTGAGCACCCCTACAGCGGCGGTGGTCTGCCTCTCGAAGCCCTGTCCGATGTGGTCAGCGTGGGCCCGCGTCCGGTCCTCGAACAGCATCTCACGAGGCTCGCTGGCCCGACGTAGGTACTGCAGGTTCTTGATCTCATTGGTTGACCTGGAGGAGGAGAGGACATTGACATTAACACAAACTTCTATAGCAGGCGGCCATAATAAGACCAAAATAATCAATCAATCAATCAATCAATCAATTACTATATGATACTATATAACATATTTTTTTTATCCTGATCCAGCATCCTGCCTCTGGAGAGCTAGTCTAGGATATCCCTGACCTTGTAGCTTAGTAAGCTGTCTGGTCCCAGAGACCACCGGAGAGCCGGAAGCAAGCTGTCTGATTCTAGAGACCACCGGAGAGCCGGAAGTAAGCTGTCTGGTCCCAGAGACCACCGGAGAGCCGTAAGTAAGCTGTCTGGTTCTAGAGACCACCGGAGAGCCGTAAGTAAGCTGTCTGGTCCCAGAGATCACCGGAGAGCCGTAAGTAAGCTGTCTGATTCTAGAGACCACCGGAGAGCCGTAAGTAAGCTGTCTGGTCCCAGAGATCACCGGAGAGCCGTAAGTAAGCTGTCTGGTTCTAGAGACCACCAGAGAGCCGGAAGTAAGCTGTCTGGTTCTAGAGACCACCGGAGAGCCGGAAGTAAGCTGTCTGGTTCTAGAGACCACTGGAGAGCCGGAAGTAAGCTGTCTGGTTCTAGAGACCACTGAAGAGCCGGAAGTAAGCTGTCTGGTCCCAGAGATCACCGGAGAGCCGGAAGTAAGCTGTCTGGTTCTAGAGACCACTGGAGAGCCGGAAGTAAGCTGTCTGGTTCTAGAGACCACCGGAGAGCCGGAAGTAAGCTGTCTGGTTCTAGAGACCACCGGAGAGCCGGAAGTAAGCTGTCTGGTCCCAGAGACCACCGGAGAGCCGGAAGTAAGCTGTCTGGTTCTAGAGACCACTGGAGAGCCGGAAGTAAGCTGTCTCCCCAGTAAAGCACATTAACACCTGATTCAACAAATTTAATGGAATCAATGGAACGGAGTCAAACGTTGTTTCCATGTGTTGGATGTGTTTGATACCATTCCACTGATTCCATTCCAGCCATTACAATGAGCCTGCCGTCCTATTGCTCCTCCCACCAGCCTCCTCTGAAGCCCACACACACTGCAGCGCTCCAGAACTAGGAATATACCGCAATGTCCTACAGCGCCACATTCAGGAGCGACCCTACAGCGAGACACCCATGAGCGACCCCACAGCGCCAGTGTTTAGTCAGAGAGAGGGGTAACACAGCCAGTGTTTAGTCAGAGAGAGGGGTAACACCGCCAGTGTTTAGTCAGAGAGAGGGGTAACACAGCTAGTGTTTAGTCAGAGAGAGGGGTAACACAGCCAGTGTTTAGTCAGAGAGAGGGGTAACACAGCCAGTGTTTAGTCAGAGAGAGGGGTAACACAGCCAGTGTTTAGTCAGAGAGAGGGGTAACACAGCCAGTGTTTAGTCAGAGAGAGGGGTAACACAGCCAGTGTTTAGTCAGAGAGGGGTAACACAGCCAGTGTTTAGTCAGAGAGAGGGGTAACACAGCCAGTGTTTAGTCAGAGAGAGGGGTAACACAGCTAGTGTTTAGTCAGAGAGAGAGGTAACACAGCCAGTGTTTAGTCAGAGAGAGAGGTAACACAGCCAGTGTTTAGTCAGAGAGAGGGGTAACACAGCCAGTGTTTAGTCAGAGAGAGGGGTAACACAGCCAGTGTTTAGTCAGAGAGAGGGGTAACACAGCCAGTGTTTAGTCAGAGAGGGGTAACACAGCCAGTGTTTAGTCAGAGAGAGGGGTAACACAGCCAGTGTTTAGTCAGAGAGAGGGGTAACACAGCCAGTGTTTAGTAAGAGAGAGGGGTAACACAGCCAGTGTTTAGTCAGAGAGAGGGGTAACACAGCCAGTGTTTAGTCAGAGAGAGGGGTAACACAGCCAGTGTTTAGTGAGAGAGAGGGGTAACACAGCCAGTGTTTAGTCAGAGAGAGGGGTAACACAGCCAGTGTTTAGTCAGAGAGAGGGGTAACACAGCCAGTGTTTAGTCAGAGAGAGGGGTAACACAGCCAGTGTTTAGTCAGAGAGAGGGGTAACACAGCCAGTGTTTAGTCAGAGAGAGGGGTAACACAGCTAGTGTTTAGTCAGAGAGAGAGGTAACACAGCCAGTGTTTAGTCAGAGAGAGGGGTAACACAGCCAGTGTTTAGTCAGAGAGAGGGGTAACACAGCCAGTGTTTAGTCAGAGAGAGGGGTAACACAGCCAGTGTTTAGTCAGAGAGAGGGGTAACACAGCCAGTGTTTAGTCAGAGAGAGAGGTAACACAGCCAGTGTAAAGGCAGAGAGAGGGGTAACACAGCCAGTGTTTAGTCAGAGAGAGGGGTAACACAGCCAGTGTTTAGTCAGAGAGAGGGGTAACACAGCCATTGTTTAGTCAGAGAGAGGGGTAACACAGCCAGTGTTTAGTCAGAGAGAGAGGTAACACAGCCAGTGTAAAGGCAGAGAGAGGGGTAACACAGCCAGTGTTTAGTCAGAGAGAGGGGTAACACAGCCAGTGTTTAGTCAGAGAGAGGGGTAACACAGCCAGTGTTTAGTCAGAGAGAGGGGTAACACAGCCAGTGTTTAGTCAGAGAGAGGGGTAACACAGCCAGTGTAAAGGCAGAGAGAGGGGTAACACAGCCAGTGTAAAGGCAGAGAGAGGGGTAACACAGCCAGTGTTTAGTCAGAGAGGGGTAACACAGCCAGTGTTTAGTCAGAGAGGGGTAACACAGCCAGTGTTTAGTCAGAGAGAGGGGTAACACAGCCAGTGTAAAGGCAGAGAGAGGGGTAACACAGCCAGTGTAAAGGCAGAGAGAGGGGTAACACAGCCAGTGTTTAGTCAGAGAGAGGGGTAACACAGCCAGTGTTTAGTCAGAGAGAGGGGTAACACAGCCAGTGTTTAGTCAGAGAGAGGGGTAACACAGCCAGTGTTTAGTCAGAGAGGGGTAACACAGCCAGTGTTTAGTCAGAGAGAGGGGTAACACAGCCAGTGTTTAGTCAGAGAGAGGGGTAACACAGCCAGTGTTTAGTCAGAGAGAGGGGTAACACAGCCAGTGTTTAGTCAGAGAGAGGGGTAACACAGCCAGTGTTTAGTCAGAGAGAGGGGTAACACAGCCAGTGTTTAGTCAGAGAGAGGGGTAACACAGCCAGTGTTTAGTCAGAGAGGGGTAACACAGCCAGTGTTTAGTCAGAGAGAGGGGTAACACAGCCAGTGTTTAGTCAGAGAGAGGGGTAACACAGCCAGTGTTTAGTCAGAGAGAGGGGTAACACAGCCAGTGTTTAGTCAGAGAGAGGGGTAACACAGCCAGTGTTTAGTCAGAGAGAGGGGTAACACAGCCAGTGTTTAGTCAGAGAGAGGGGTAACACAGCCAGTGTTTAGTCAGAGAGAGGGGTAACACAGCCAGTGTTTAGTCAGAGAGAGGGGTAACACAGCCAGTGTTTAGTCAGAGAGAGGGGTAACACAGCCAGTGTTTAGTCAGAGAGAGAGGTAACACAGCCAGTGTTTAGTCAGAGAGAGGGGTAACACAGCCAGTGTTTAGTCAGAGAGAGGGGTAACACAGCCAGTGTTTAGTCAGAGAGAGGGGTAACACAGCCAGTGTTTAGTCAGAGAGAGAGGTAACACAGCCAGTGTTTAGTCAGAGAGAGGGGTAACACAGCCAGTGTTTAGTCAGAGAGAGGGGTAACACAGCCAGTGTTTAGTCAGAGAGAGGGGTAACACAGCCAGTGTTTAGTCAGAGAGAGAGGTAACACAGCCAGTGTTTAGTCAGAGAGAGGGGTAACACAGCCAGTGTTTAGTCAGAGAGAGGGGTAACACAGCCAGTGTTTAGTCAGAGAGAGGGGTAACACAGCCAGTGTTTAGTCAGAGAGAGGGGTAACACAGCCAGTGTTTAGTCAGAGAGAGGGGTAACACAGCCAGTGTTTAGTCAGAGAGAGGGGTAACACAGCCAGTGTTTAGTCAGAGAGAGGGGTAACACAGCCAGTGTTTAGTCAGAGAGAGAGGTAACACAGCCAGTGTTTAGTCAGAGAGAGAGGTAACACAGCCAGTGTTTAGTCAGAGAGAGGGGTAACACAGCCAGTGTTTAGTCAGAGAGAGGGGTAACACAGCCAGTGTTAAGTCAGAGAGAGGGGTAACACAGCCAGTGTTTAGTCAGAGAGAGGGGTAACACCGCCAGTGTTTAGTCAGAGAGAGGGGTAACACAGCCAGTGTTTAGTCAGAGAGAGGGGTAACACAGCCAGTGTTTAGTCAGAGAGGGGTAACACAGCCAGTGTAAAGGCAGAGAGAGGGGTAACACAGCCAGTGTAAAGGCAGTGTGAGTACATCTTCACATTTAACATTCATTACACTAGAGAACATCACGGGGTGAAACAACCAACGAGGAGATAGTGCCTGTGTCCCAAATCACACCATATTCCCTATATCGTGCCCTACAGTAGTGTACTGTATAGGGGTTAGTGTGCCATTTGTGATGTAACCCGAGCACTGTTTAGTATGCAGAAGTAGGACAGGACTTCTGCCTGCCTGGATGAAGTAATACATGTAAAGCTGAGACCCAGAGAAAAGGTTTCAACAGGAGAAACAAACAGCACTCTGGGGAGGGAGAAGAGGGGGAGGGAAGGAGATAGAGAGGGACGGAGGGGGAGGGAAGGAGATAGAGAGGGACGGAGGAAGAGGGAGGAAGAGGGAGGGGGCTCCTGTGGCTGAAGCGATTGGCCACGGCTATTTGGTCATACTGTTCGAGTCAGGAGAGAGAGTAGTCTCTGTACTACAGTATCTATTTATTTTATTTAACCAGGCAAGTCAGTTAAGAACTAATTCTTGTTTACAATGACGGCCTACTGGGGAACAGTGGGTTAAACTGCCTTGTTCAGGGGAACAGTGGGTTAACTGCCTTGTTCAGGGGAACAGTGGGTTAACTGCCTTGTTCAGGGGAACAGTGGGTTAACTGCCTTGTTCAGAGGAACAGTGGGTTAACTGCCTTGTTCAGGGGAACAGTGGGTTAACTGCCTTGTTCATGGGAACAGTGGGTTAACTGCCTTGTTCAGAGGAACAGTGGGTTAACTGCCTTGTTCAGGGGAACAGTGGGTTAAACTGCCTTGTTCAGGGGAACAGTGGGTTAACTGCCTTGTTCAGGGGAACAGTGGGTTAACTGCCTTGTTCAGGGGAACAGTGGGTTAACTGCCTTGTTCAGGGGAACAGTGGGTTAACTGCCTTGTTCAGGGGAACAGTGGGTTAAACTGCCTTGTTCAGGGGAACAGTGGGTTAACTGTCTTGTTCAGGGGAACAGTGGGTTAACTGCCTTGTTCAGGGGAACAGTGGGTTAACTGCCTTGTTCAGGGGAACAGTGGGTTAACTGCCTTGTTCAGGGGAACAGTGGGTTAAACTGCCTTGTTCAGGGGAACAGTGGGTTAACTGCCTTGTTCAGGGGAACAGTGGGTTAACTGCCTTGTTCAGGGGAACAGTGGGTTAAACTGCCTTGTTCAGGGGAACAGTGGGTTAAACTGCCTTGTTCAGGGGAACAGTGGGTTAACTGTCTTGTTCAGGGGAACAGTGGGTTAACTGCCTTGTTCAGGGGAACAGTGGGTTAACTGCCTTGTTCAGGGGAACAGTGGGTTAACTGCCTTGTTCAGGGGAACAGTGGGTTAACTGCCTTGTTCAGGGGAACAGTGGGTTAAACTGCCTTGTTCAGGGGAACAGTGGGTTAACTGTCTTGTTCAGGGGAACAGTGGGTTAACTGCCTTGTTCAGGGGAACAGTGGGTTAAACTGCCTTGTTCAGGGGAACAGTGGGTTAACTGTCTTGTTCAGGGGAACAGTGGGTTAACTGCCTTGTTCAGGGGAACAGTGGGTTAAACTGCCTTGTTCAGGGGAACAGTGGGTTAAACTGCCTTGTTCAGGGGAACAGTGGGTTAACAGCCTTGTTCAGGGGAACAGTGGGTTAACTGCCTTGTTCAGGGGAACAGTGGGTTAACTGCCTTGTTCAGGGGAACAGTGGGTTAACTGCCTTGTTCAGGGGAACAGTGGGTTAACTGCCTTGTTCAGGGGAACAGTGGGATAACTGCCTTGTTCAGGGGAACAGTGGGTTAACTGCCTTGTTCAGGGGAACAGTGGGTTAAACTGCCTTGTTCAGAGGAACAGTGGGTTAACTGCCTTGTTCAGGGGAACAGTGGGTTAACTGCCTTGTTCAGGGGAACAGTGGGTTAAACTGCCTTGTTCAGGGGAACAGTGGGTTAACTGCCTTGTTCAGGGGAACAGTGGGTTAACTGCCTTGTTCAGGGGAACAGTGGGTTAACTGCCTTGTTCAGGGGAACAGTGGGTTAACTGCCTTGTTCAGGGGAACAGTGGGTTAACTGCCTTGTTCAGGGGAACAGTGGGTTAACTGCCTTGTTCAGGGGAACAGTGGGTTTAACTGCCTTGTTCAGGGGAACAGTGGGTTAACTGCCTCGTTCAGGGGAACAGTGGGTTAACTGCCTTGTTCAGGGGAACAGTGGGTTAACAGCCTTGTTCAGGGGAACAGTGGGTTAACTGCCTTGTTCAGGGGAACAGTGGGTTAAACTACCTTGTTCAGGGGAACAGTGGGTTAACTGCCTTGTTCAGGGGAACAGTGGGTTAACAGCCTTGTTCAGGGGAACAGTGGGTTAACTGCCTTGTTCAGGGGCAGAACAACAGACTTTTACCTTGTCAGCTCGGGGATTTAGATCTTGCAACCTTTCGGGTACAAGTCCAACGCTCTAACCACTATGCTACCTGCCGCCCCATCTATGAGGACAGACAGTGAAGTACTAGTCACTATACTACAGTATCTATGAGGACAGACAGTGAAGTACTAGTCACTACACTACAGTATCTATGAGGACAGACAGTGAGGTACTAGTCACTATACTATACTATCTATGTGGACAGACAGTGAGGTACTAGTCACTATACTACAGTATCTATGAGGACAGACAGTGAAGTACTAGTCACTGTACTACAGTATCTATGAGGACAGACAGTGCGGTACTAGTCACTGTACTACAGTATCTATGAGGACAGACAGTGAGGTTCTAGTCACTATACTACAGTATCTATGAGGACAGACAGTGAGGTACTAGTCACTATACTACAGTATCTATGAGGACAGACAGTGAGGTACTAGTCACTATACTACAGTATCTATGAGGACAGACAGTGAGGTACTAGTCACTATACTACAGTATCTATGGGGACAGACAGTGAGGTACTAGTGAAGGTGACGAAGTCAGGGGAACAGTGGGTTAAACTACCTTGTTCAGGGGAACAGTGGGTTAACTGCCTTGTTCAGGGGAACAGTGGGTTAACTGCCTTGTTCAGGGGAACAGTGGGTTAACTGCCTTGTTCAGGGGCAGAACAACAGACTTTTACCTTGTCAGCTCGGGGATTTAGATCTTGCAACCTTTCGGGTACAAGTCCAACGCTCTAACCACTATGCTACCTGCCGCCCCATCTATGAGGACAGACAGTGAAGTACTAGTCACTATACTACAGTATCTATGAGGACAGACAGTGAAGTACTAGTCACTACACTACAGTATCTGAGGACAGACAGTGAGGTACTAGTCACTATACTATACTATCTATGTGGACAGACAGTGAGGTACTAGTCACTATACTACAGTATCTATGAGGACAGACAGTGAAGTACTAGTCACTGTACTACAGTATCTATGAGGACAGACAGTGCGGTACTAGTCACTGTACTACAGTATCTATGAGGACAGACAGTGAGGTACTAGTCACTATACTACAGTATCTATAAGGACAGACAGTGAGGTACTAGCCACTATACTACAGTATCTATGGAGACAGACAGTGAGGTACTAGTCACTGTACTACAGTATCTATGAGGACAGACAGTGAGGTACTAGCCACTATACTACAGTATCTATGAGGACAGACAGTGAGGTACTAGTCACTGTCCTACAGTATCTATGAGGACAGACAGTGAGGTACTAGTCACTATACTACAGTATCTATGGGGACAGACAGTGAGGTACTAGTCACTGTACTACAGTATCTATGAGGACAGACAGTGAGGTTCTAGTCACTATACTACAGTATCTATGAGGACAGACAGTGAGGTACTAGTCACTATACTACAGTATCTATGAGGACAGACAGTGAGGTACTAGTCACTATACTACAGTATCTATGAGGACAGACAGTGAGGTACTAGTCACTATACTACAGTATCTATGGGGACAGACAGTGAGGTACTAGTGAAGGTGACGAAGTCAACTTAGTGAGACTTATTACATGGCAAGGTGAGGGTGGAAACTGAGAAGGCAGACAGAGTGAAAACTCAGTAATTTACTCACAGAAATCTGCTATGGCTGTTTTGGGTCAGAAAGTGAAGTGTTATTTTTCCACTACATGGTCAAGTGGCTATATATATATATATTAATCTATCTTCCTGGGAACAGCTGTAAAAGAGGCCTTCTCTTCAGTCAAGGTCTCCATGTCTGTCTCGGTCTTTCACAGTTCCATGCCTGTGTACAGTATGATCCATGTCTGTATCGGTCTTTCACAGTTCCCATGTCTGTGTACAGTATGATCCATAAACCATGTGTTCCTGTGTCCTATAAAATATCCCTGAGGATTCCCTGAGCATGAAGACTCATCCTATAAATAAATCATCCATTTTACAGGATGCCGTCATGCAGCCAGAACACAGTGTGCGTGTGTGTGCGTGTGTGTGTGTGTGTGTGTGTGTGTGTGTGTGTGTGTGTGTGTGTGTGTGTGTGTGTGTGTGAGAGAGAGAGATCCAGCCATCAGGTCTGACATGTGTTCCTGACAGCCTGTAGTCTTGTAAATCCCACCCTAGGCAACAGTGAAGAAGGCGGGGTGTTCAGGCAGGTAGTCTGGGGGACCATGAACCTTTAGCTCCCATTTCCCTACTGTAGGATTGTTATTTGTAACAGCTGTCAATGGTATTACGGGACTACGACGGGACTACAACGGGACTACGACGGGACTACGACGGGACTACGATATATATTTTTTTGTGTGTGAATGAAGACAAGGAAAAAAATACCCACCAAAAAAGACAAAAAAAGACAGCTCCTATAAAATATTTTGAATAATCGATAAATAGTTTAGCCTGTATCCCAAATAGCACCCTAGATAGTGCACATCTTTCGACCAGATGTAAAAAAGGATACAGCAGGTGTAAATAGTACAGTGAAATGCAGACTAACGGGTAACGGGCGCGCGGGCTCCGACTAACGGGTAACTGGCTCCGACTAACGGGTAACGGTCAACGGGCTCCGACTAACGGGCAAGCGGGCTCCGACTAACGGGTAACGGGCTCCGACTAACGGGTAACGGGCTCCGACTAACGGGTAACGGGCTCTGACTAACAGGCTCCGACTAACGGGTAACGGGCTCCGACTAACAGACTCCGACTAACGGATAACGGGCTCCGACTAACGGGTAACGGGCCCTGACTAACAGGCTCTGACTAACTGGTAACGGGCCCCGACTAACAGGCTCCGACTAACTGGTAACGGGCCCCGACTAACAGGCTCCGACTAACGGGGTCTGACTAACAGGTAATGGGCTCCGACTAACGGGTAACGGGCCCCGACTAACAGGCTCTGACTAACTGGTAACGGGCCCCGACTAACAGGCTCCGACTAACTGGTAACAGGCCCCGACTAACAGGCTCCGACTAACAGGTAATGGGCCCCGACTAACAGGCTCTGACTAACAGGTTCCGACTAACGGGTAACGGGCCCCGACTAACAGGCTCCGACTAATGGGTAACTGGCCCCGACTAACAGGCTCCGACTAACGGGTAACGGGCTCCGACTAATGGGCGAGCGGGCTCCGACTAACGGGTAACGGGCCCCGACTAACAGACCCCGACTAACAGGCTCCAACTAACGGGTAACAGGCTCCGACTAATGGGTAACAGGCTCCGACTAACAGGCTCCGACTAACGGGCCCCGACTAACAGGCTCCGACTAATGGGTAACGGGCCCCGGCTAACGGGCTCCGACTAGCGGGCGAGCGGGCTCCGACTAACGGGTAACAGGCCCCGACTAACAGGCTCCGACTAACAGGTAACGGGCTCCGACTAACTGGTAACGGGCTCTGACTAACTGGTAACGGGCCCCGACTAACAGGCTCCGACTAACAGGTAACGGGCTCCGACTAACTGGTAACGGGCTCTGACTAACTGGTAACGGGCCCCGACTAACAGGCTCCGACTAACGGGTAACGGGCCCCGACTAACAGGCTCCAACTAACGGGTAACAGGCTCCGACTAACGGGTAACGGGCCCCGACTAACAGGCTCCAACTAACGGGTAACAGGCTCCGATTAACGGGTAACGGGCCCCGACTAACAGGCTCCGACTAACGGGTAACGGGCCCCGGCTAACAGGCTCCGACTAACGGGTAACGGGCCCCCGACTAACGGGTAACGGGCCCCGACTAACGGGCAACGGGCCCCGACTAACGGGTAACGGGCCCCGACTAACGGGCTCCGACTAACAGGTAAAGGGCTCCGAATAACAGGTAACGGGGCACGAGTAATGGGTAACGGGCTCCGACCAACGGGCTTTAGTTGTCCTCGTCTTAAAATGTAGGAGTAACGTTGTTGCTTTAAGCTAAGAGTATCACCTCAGGAAAGCTAAGAACAACACGAGTTGGTAACCTTGGTGCTATTCAGCTTCAGCTCACTATGCTGTTGTCTCTGTCAAGGAAGTGACATGGGAGGCTCTTAAAGAGCCAATGAACACGCCGATTGGCACATGTTTTTTTCTGTTACTGATTAGAAAAATGAGATTTCAGTCTCAGAGGTGTGTCTCCTGACCGATTTCCACTTTTGGTTAATGGTGTTTGTCCCTCATGAGACACTGTAGGAAGCCCATTTAATTTCCTCAACGTCCCCAGAAATCTGTAATTCATTTTTACATTTTGGCCGAGGATGTTTTAGATGCACAATTTTTCATCCATCAAAGGTGTTTGATGCAGTATTTCTCAAGTAAAACAGTAGGAGCTGCTGGGCAGGTCTGTCTCACTGTCTATGCTATTGGATCGAGAGCAATCCCCACAGCTGTTGGACACCCCAACCTTCATTTACCCGGTGTGACGCGCAGATGTTCCAAACTCCATTTTACACCAGACTGACTTCATGACCAAAATGACACTAGAATACATGTTTCTGACTCATAACGATGACACATTGGTTGTTTTCTATAGGATTCTTCGCTCTTTAAATCAAGCTGCGATGCTAATATTATCAGGATGAAATGACACCTCCCTGTCCGTTCCACTAGGAATAAACGTCAAGAAGATGGATAAGGGAGTGAAATAGATAAATAGCTCAGCAGTTGGGAGCAGCAGTGTTGTTGGAATGCTGAACTGCAGGGATGGTTGAGAATAAAATGACATGAGAGACGGGACGACGTGGGGGAGTCTCTCTGTGTGTGTCTCTGTGTGTGTGAGTGTCTCTGTGTGTGAGTGTCTCTGTGTGTGAGTGTCTCTGTGTGTGAGTGTCTCTGTGTGTGAGTGTCTCTGTGTGTGAGTGTCTCTGTGTGTGAGTGTCTCTGTGTGTGAGTGTCTCTGTGTGTGTGTCTGTGTGTGTGTGTGTCTCTGTGTGTGTGTGTCTCTGTGTGTGTGTGTGTCTCTGTGTGTGTGTGTGTCTCTGTGTGTGTGTGTGTGTGTGTGTGTGTGTGTCTCTGTGTGTGTGTCTCTGTGTGTGTGTCTCTGTGTGTGTGTCTCTGTGTGTGTGTCTCTGTATGTGTGTGTGTCTGTGTGTCTCTCTATGTGTGTGTGTCTCTGTATGTGTGTCTCTGTATGTGTGTCTCTCTGTGTGTGTGTGTGTGTGTGTGTGTGTGTGTGTGTCTGTGTGTCTCTCTGTGTGTGTCTGTGTGTGTGTGTGTGTGTCTCTGTGTGTCTCTCTGTGTGTGTGTCTCTCTGTGTGTCTCTGTGTGTGTCTGTGTGTGTGTGTGTGTCTCTGTGTGTGTGTATGTGTCTGTGTGTGTGTGTGTCTCTCTCTGTGTGTGTCTGTGTCTCTCTGTGTGTGTCTGTGTGTGTGTGTGTGTGTGTGTGTGTCTCTGTGTGTCTCTGTGTGTGTGTCTCTGTGTGTGTGTGTCTCTGTGTGTGTGTGTGTGTGTGTGTGTCTCTGTGTGTGTGTGTCTCTGTGTGTGTGTGTCTCTGTGTGTGTGTGTCTCTGTGTGTGTGTGTCTCTGTGTGTGTGTGTCTCTGTGTGTGTGTGTCTCTGTGTGTGTGTGTCTCTGTGTGTGTGTGTCTCTGTGTGTGTGTGTCTCTGTGTGTGTGTGTCTCTGTGTGTGTGTCTCTGTGTGTGTGTGTCTCTGTGTGTGTGTGTCTCTGTGTGTGTGTGTCTCTGTGTGTGTGTGTGTCTCTGTGTGTGTGTCTCTGTGTGTGTGTAGTGTTACAATGAGAAGCATCTCACAGCGGGGGCTTGTCGACTAGCCTGTCGTCTGCTGTAGCATTGTTTAACATGGCGATGATCTCATCTAGGCTCGTCTCCCTCTCCTATTTTCGTCTCCCTCTCCTCTTTCTAAGCAGAATTGATTTGCTACGGCGGTAGCCTACAATGACATCATGATGATAAACTAAGCACAGAGATGAGCTCATGGCCTCATCCTGAGATGCTGAGCGGTTCAGAGATGAGCTAATCACCTCATCCTGATAAGATGAGCTAATCACCTCATCCTGAGAAGATGAGCGGTTCAGAGATGAGCTAATCACCTCATCCTGAGAAGTTGAGAGGTTCAGACATGAGCTAATCACCTCATCCTGAGAAGATGAGAGGTTCAGAGATGAGCTAATCCCCTCATCCTGAGAAGACGAGAGGTTCAGAGATGAGCTAATCACCTCATCCTGAGAAGAAGAGAGGTTCAGAGATGAACTAATCACCTCATCCTGAGAAGAAGAGAGGTTCAGAGATGAGCTAATCACCTCATCCTGAGAAGATGAGAGGTTCAGAGATGAGCTAATCACCTCATCCCGAGAAGATGAGAGGTTCAGAGATGAGCTAATCACCTCATCCTGAGAAGATGAGAGGTTCAGAGATGAGCTAATCACCTCATCCTGAGAAGATGAGAGGTTCAGAGATGATAGCAAGACTCCTTTCTGCTGCGTCCCAAATGACAACCAATTCTCCATAGTGCCCTACAGGGCCCTGGCCGGGTTGAAAGTAGTGCACTGTATAGGGAATAGGGTATGATTTGGGATGCAGACCTCATGTTTATGGAAAGCAACATTACAGTCAGGACATTAAGGAAAAAGTGAGGAGGATGAAAAGAAATAGCTAATTGCTGGACAGAGTGAAGTACATTCTGCACGTGTGTAGTGTGGAAAATCAGCTTCTCTTTTAAGAAGAACAGACACTTAAGCCAAAGCCAATATCAACACAGCATCAACCCTCTCTTTCTAAAATCATCAGCCGAAATTGTTGCTACCCCTATTACTAGCCTGTTCAACCTCTCTGTCGTATCGTCTGAGATTCCCAAAGATTGGAAAGCTGCCGCGGTCATCCCCCTCTTCAAAGGGGGAGACACTCTAGACCCAAACTGTTACAGACCTATATCTATCCTACCCTGTCTTTCTAAGGTCTTCGAAAGCCAAGTTAACAAACAGATCACCGACCATTTAGAATCCCACCGTACGTTCTCCGCTATGCAATCTGGTTTCCGAGTCTGGTTTCCATCTGTAAATAGCCCATCCAGCTACCTCATCCCCATACTGGTATTTATTTATTTAGCTCCTTTGCACCAAAGTATCTCTACTTGCACATTCATCTTCTGCACATCTATCACTCCAGTGTTTAATTGCTATATTGTAAATATTTCACCACTATGGTCTATTTATTGGCTTACCTCCCTTATCTTACCTCATTTGTACACACTGTATATAGACTTTTTCTCTATTGTGTTATTGACTGAACGTTTGTTTATTCCATGTGTAACTCTGTTGTTGTTTGTGTCGCACTGCTATGCTTTATCTTGGCTAGGTCGCAGTTGTAAATGAGAACTTGTTCTCAACTAGCCTACCTGTTTAAATAAAAGGTGAAATATATATATATATATTTTTTTTTAAAGACTATTTTAAATGTAGGGGTTAGTTAGGGTTACAATTAGAGGTTAGGGAAAATAGGATGTTGAATGGAAATACATTTTAGGTCCCCGTGAGGAGAATAGAACATAATCTACCCATTTAAGACCCTGAGTAGTTTCCTTTTGAAGTAGGATCCTGTAAAAAAAAAACAGACATTTGCATCTCTGTGTGAAAGTAGGACCTACTACCTGTGAACCCTCACCTTCTCCTTATGTAGGGAGACTTTGGTATGTCAGCAACAGGGATCATCTGTTCCCCAGGTCGTACCCACATGATGGGCCCGTCATCACTCTCTGTTGGACTCTTCAGCTTCAGACTGGAGAACGTACCCCACGGTAGCGTCCGCTGGAGGGAGAAGGGTACGCCAGAGTTACAATGAGGGAGGAGTAGAATGATGGATAGAGGTGTGTGAGAAAACAAACTGGAACAGGAAAGAGGAACTCTAATCTTTCAGACATCCATCAAAACCAATGTTTTTTTTGTTGTTGTTGAAAACCATAATTACCCTTCTCAACCACTAGAGGGCAACTTTCCTTTGTTTATAGATCCAATGAGTTGAATTCTCCCTAAACAATGTGGCCAGAACTAAAACATTTTTGAAACTTAGCGAAAATGACTAAATCCAACGTATTACCTATAGATTGATATTATCTATAAAATGATGGATCTATATCATTATTCTGTGTCAGGGCTACTCACCTCTAGGAAGGGCGACTCCTCCAGCATAGAGATGAACTCTGGGAAGTAATCCCCCACCTCCTCGTCCACTGCCCCCACTAGACTGATCTGACGCATGGCACCTGCCCGGTACGTCCCGTGGCTGTACGTTCTCTTTACCTAGAACACATAGTAGAGCACAGTAAAACAGTCAGTAAAACGGTCAGTAAGACCAGTCAGTAAGACCAGTCAGTAAAACGGTCAGTAAAACAGTCAGAAGACCAGTCAGTAAGACCGGTCAGAAGACCAGTCAGTAAGACCAGTCAGTAAGACCAGTCAGTAAAACGGTCAGTAAAACAGTCAGAAGACCAGTCAGTAAGACCGGTCAGAAGACCAGTCAGTAAGACCAGTCAGTAAGACCAGTCAGTAAGACCGGTCAGTAAGACCGGTCAGTAAGACCAGTCAGTAAGACCAGTCAGTAAAACGGTCAGTAAAACAGTCAGAAGACCAGTCAGTAAGACCGGTCAGTAAGACCAGTCAGTAAAACGGTCAGTAAGACCAGTCAAAGACCAGTCAGTAAACAGTCAGAATACCAGTCAGTAAACAGTCAGTAAGACCAGTCAGAAGACCAGTCAGTAAGACCAGTCAGTAAACCGTCAGTAAGACCAGTCAGAAAGATCAGTCAGTAAATCGTCAGAAAGACCAGTCAGAAAGACCAGTCAGAAAGACCAGTCAGAAAGACCAGTCAGAAAGACCAGTCAGAAAAGACCAGTCAGAAAGACCAGTCAGAAAAGACCAGTCAGAAAGACCAGTCCACTGGAGTGTTGAGGTCCAGACAAAGACGTTCAAGTCAGTTGAACTGAATATGTACAGTACTTGTTCACCCGAGGACTGATGTCCAACCCCTAGTGAAATGCAGTGTAGTGAAATGCTTGTGCTTCTAGATCCGACAGTTGTAGCTATTCCTATTCTGAGACACAGAGAGCAGCCATTCAAAGAGCTGGTAGTGCTAGCTAACCTGTTTTACACAGTACAGCTGTCACCCAGTAGTAACAAGCCCTGTTGAATAGCTAGAAGTGCATCCCGGTCTCCTTCACTGTCTCACTTTGTTCCCACAGATCTGAGTACATCTGCTGGAAGGAAGGAAGGAAAGAACAGAGGTTTTATAGCAGCTTCAGAGCCACAGAGAACCACAAACCCCCCTCCTGTCTGTCTCTGGACCGTAGGCCCTAGGGTCACAGTCCTCCCTCTCTAACATGCTAGTCTCAATGTCCCAGACATCCTCCCGATTCCCTTACAACCCTGTCTATTACAGCTACTACAGCCCAGCCATTCTTATCACCACAGAATATCCTCAGGCTAAAGAGAGAGAGAGTTCATCATAAGGCCAGTTTCTCCTGGAGCAGTCCATCTGTCTGAACGTTAGATAGTGTCAGAGGAACATCTTCTTCAGACAGTTAATAGATGATCTGTTTCTAAACATGATCCTCTACTAGAGGTCTGTGTCTTTTCACAGGGTCAGCAGCAGTGTTAAAGTGTACAGGGACATATTACAACAGTCCATCATATTACCAAACTAGGGCCCCAATTAGTCGACTGGTCAATTGTTTGGTCGTTAGGCTGTTGGTCGACCAAGATTGTTTTATATATAAAACATATACATCTGCGCCCATTTCAGTGAACTAATCCATTGCAGGAGGCCTGGACTAAAAGCCCATTTATGCTTGATCCGAAAACGTGGTGGGAGTCTCCATATGCAGGGTGTGATGCAATTGTGGAGCCTCCAGAGGCATGCAGAGGTTAAATCCAGCACTGTACCACATCACCATGCCCCTCCCAAACGTTGGAACAATACGGAGGGCTCTGTAGAGCTCCACATTGACAGTAGTTGGGGGCGGTACATCCTGTATAAACACAAACTCACTTCCTTGACAACAGCTCTGCACTGCTCTGTGATGCACAAGAAGTATGACTGGTGCTGAGGCCAGATCACTGTGAATGCTGCATGGCCAATACAGTCTGATGGACCATGCACCTCTCTCCTAACAACTTCATTCTGTGACTTGTTAGCATTTGATTGTTAGTGTAAATCACTTCTCCATGACATACTGTGTATCACCAGCAGTACATTTACCCTTCATTCATATAATTTCGATCTACTGCCTCCTGAGTGGTCCAGTGGTCTAAGTCACTACAGATCCGGGTTTGATCCCGGGCTGTGTTGCAGTCGGACGCAACCAGGAGACTCATGAGGCGACGCACAATTGGCCCAGTGTCGTCCGGTTTAGAGGAGGGTTTGGCCAGCCGGGATGTCCTTGTCTCATCGCGCTATCGATTCCTTGTGGCGGGCCGGGCACATGCGCGCTGACGCGGTCGCCAGTTATACGGTGTTTCGTCTGACACGTTGGTGAAGCTGGCTTCTGGGTTAAGCGAGCTGTGTGTCAAGAAGCAGTGTGGCTTGGCAGGGTCGTGTTTCGGAGGACGCTTGGCTCTCGACCGGCGCCTCTCCCGAGGCCGTACGGGAGTTGCAGTGTTGAGACAAGACTGTTACTACCAATTTGATACCTCAAAATTGGGGAGAAAAAGGGGTAAAAATGTCAAATTTATTTTATGGTAATTATTTTAATGCTTTCAATATTGTTCCAGTCTTCCCGTTCTCATTGTAGGAGTGGACTCCCTGTTTGCAGAGGTGCACAACCTATTCTACACTTGTGAGAAAAACTTTTGGTTCATTTCATTCCATTTACAAGTTGTCAATTTAGTCATTGTCTTTTGTTTCGATCGCTCCTGTCAGTGTTGAGTAAGGACACAGAAATATAACTAGGCCTATAGGCTACCTGAAAAATATGTCAAGCCCTCTCCCTTTCGATAACCACTCAGCGTGAAAGGGAAAAATGTCATGCTCTGATCCAGTGGAAATGTCATAAAATAGGCCTACCTGATTACTTCTTATCAGTGCTGAACTTGGACTGAATTAGGTGCCGGAACTCATTTTGGGTTCTGGTACCGTTTGTATTTAGGTGCTTGAGCACCACAATACCTGTGAGTTAATATTCTATAAGAGTAATAACAGCAGTGTGAGGTGGCGGTACTCAGCTCTGGTGAGCTCCTGCCCAAGTCAAGCACGGCTTCTTATGTGCAAATAGCCTACAGCTGTGTCTGTCCTGAGCTCACTGCTGGGGAAACTGAGGGCCCAGAATATTTTATACAACGCTGAAAGTTCACTAGTGCTGGATCCAACTTAATAGTTTATACAATGTTTCAAGTTCATTGGCTACATGTGTAGCCAACGTGATTTGTAGTAGATTTTCTACCTGCAGGATGAGCAGCTAACCGATCGCTGCAGCTGTACATAGTCTATCGGTAAATAGCCCACCCAATTTTACCTACCTCATCCCCATACTGTTTATATTTATTTACTTTTCTGCTCTTTTGCACACCAATATCTCTACCTGTACATGACCATCTGATCATTTATCACTCCAGTGTTGTTAATCTGCTAAATTGTAATTATTCGCCTACCTCCTCATGCCTTTTGCACACAATGTATATAGACTCTCTTTTTTTCTACTGTGTTATTGACTTATTAATTGTTTACTCCATGTGTAACTCTGTGTTGTCTGTTCAAACTGCTATGCTTTATCTTGGTCAGGTCGCAGTTGCAAATGAGAACTTGTTCTCAACTAGCCTACCTGGTTAAATAAAGGTGAAATAAATAAATAAATAAATGTTTTTATTTGTTGGCTTTATGTAGGCTATTTTAACATAGTTGGCAATATAATTAACTTTTTAGGTTTGTATCATTTTCATTTAGATTTGGATAGAAGGTTGATTAACCACATGACAATGATTGAGATATGAAGACTATTATAAATTAAATTAAACTTTTACGAAAATGTGCATCTGAACCATAACAAACACGCAGATCGGTAGAACTGATAAGACAGATTGGCATTCAACATGAGAAAGGGTGCCAACTCCTCATGTATCCAATTACGGGCAATTTCAGGAGGATAATGGCAGAATCTGAGAAAGTCAGCAGGAGAGGGAGGAGTTAGGTCAGGTTAAGTGTTTATTTCTTTCTGGTTATCTAGATCTCTGGCGCCCTCTTGAGGCATCAAACCGTAAGCTTAAAGCATCAGACAAGCTCAATGATTTATTAAAACGCATAGGCTGTCTCTATATATATGGAAAAATACACGTTTAACCATTTCAACCAATCGATTGGTCGAAAGAACAGACTACTTTCGGTCGACAAATCTTTGTTTTTAGTAGGGGACACTCATATCCCAAACACATCATGCGTGCTGCACTTGTGCTTCAGGTTGTGATGCGTGGAGCTGGAAGTGGGCAATTCCTGTCTGACAGGAGTCTGTTGAGCAGATGTGAGACGTGTTCCCTCCATCCTTCCCTCCGCCCTCCTGCCAGCTGTTCGTTCCCCCGCCAAAATAAACATAGAAACCGTTATGACGGTTATTTTATTTTATTCATCCGTAATCGTGGGTTATATGGTAATTGTGCCCCCCCCCCCTCCCTATCCTATCCTTACTGCAGGCCGTTAAGATCAGTTATCCTAAATTGAAGCGGTGGAGGTCCTCAGACGGCTGCAGCATTTAATCATGTTTGGAGACTTCACAGAGGACGTCTTCGAGACGAGAGTGTGTGTGTGTGTGTAGTGGTGTCTGGTGCTGTTTTTCCTGCCCTGAGGGAGCAAGACACCAGTGTGAGTGTGTAAAGGACTGAAGTAGCCTTTTTTCTCCTTTCTGCTGTGTGTGTGTGTGTGTGTGTGTGTGTGTGTGTGTGTGTGTGTGTGGATCCTAGTCCTCTCTGTTCCATTTATGGCAACAAGTCACAATGGAGGGGCCAGCGAAGGGTGAGTCCAGGGGGAAGGTGAGGGAGTTTACTGTAGTGGCCAGGAAGTAAGAGGACAACGGGGAGAGAGGATGAGGAGAGGTAGAGTGTCCTTGGGTGTCAGCCGAGTGAATCTGTCAGAGAGAGAGAGAGAGATAGAGGAGAGAGGATGAGGAGAGGTAGAGTGTCGTTGGGTGTCAGCCGAGTGAATCTGTCAGAGAGAGAAAGAGATAGAGGAGAGAGAGAGAGAGAGAGACCAGTGTAGAGCCAGACTCTGTATAACAACTGACTGTCTGGGGAATTGACCTCTCACAGGCCCCACAGGCTCCCTGTCTACAATACACACCATCATCTATCACTGGGGAGAACACAAGTTCAGACACAAGGTCACACAAGGTCACTGGGCCTGGACTAGTAGATTGGTGTTCCCTCAGACTGAAAGGAAGTCAACCTGGGTAAAAAAAAATCTTTAATATTCAATGAATATTGTTACAAATAGTGGATTGATGTGTGTGGGACAGAAGTATCTGAGCAGGGCTTGAATACTGTACACGATGAATCCTATTTAAATAAGGCCAACAAATGAATGGCCCAGTCCAAACTGTGTGTACATTAAGCATGGGTGCTTCCCTTGTTGTTTCCAGGCTAAACGTGTTTCCATGAACACAACACATAATATGGACCAGATATGATCTTCCTCCTAATGAGAATGAGATTAGCTTCATTATCCATGAGGACACACACCTCTGAATAGTAGCCATCCCTCCTGTCTGGTCTCTCCTCCTGGGCGGCTTGTGTGTGTGTGTGTGTGTGTGTGTTAGTTAAAGGGAATGGATGGCCGATAAATGGTCTTTCCTCTGGGATTTCTTGCCTGCCGCAGACTGCAGACAGACAAGGAAACCCACCAAGACGTGGAGTGGCGTGGAGCCGCCAACACCGTGAGAAGCCAGCCAAGCACAGTCTAATACATGGATACAACCTACTTCCTCCTCTCCCTCACCGAGAGAGAGCAGAGCTGAGCAGCCAACCAGCCAGCCACATTCCCGTAACGTCTGATACACTCATACCAGGAATATGTGAAATATGTAAATACTGCTGATACATCTAAACACACTACTGTACCTCTCTCCCCCTGTGAGGCCCCCAGTCATCTAAACACACTACTGTACCTCTCTCCCCCTGTGAGGCCCCCAGTCATCTAAACACACTACTGTACCCCTCTCCCCCTGTGAGGCCCCCAGTCATCTAAACACACTACTGTACCCCTCTCCCCCTGTGAGGCCCCCAGTCATCTAAACACACTACTGTACCTCTCTCCCCCTGTGAGGCCCCCAGTCATCTAAACACACTACTGTACCTCTCTCCCCCTGTGAGGCCCCCAGTCATCTAAACACACTACTGTACCTCTCTCCCCCTGTGAGCCCCCAGTCATCTAAACACACTACTGTACCCCTCTCCCCCTGTGAGGCCCCCAGTCATCTAAACACACTACTGTACCTCTCTCCCCCTGTGAGGCCCCCAGTCATCTAAACACACTACTTTACCTCTCTCCCCCTGTGAGGCCCCCAGTCATCTAAACACACTACTGTACCTCTCTCCCCCTGTGAGGCCCCCAGTCATCTAAACACACTACTGTACCTCTCTACCCCTGTGAGGCCCCCAGTCATCTAAACACACTACTGTACCTCTCTCCCCCTGTGAGGCCCCCAGTCATCTAAACACACTACTGTACCTCTCTCCCCCTGTGAGGCCCCCAGTCATCTAAACACACTACTGTACCTCTCTACCCCTGTGAGGCCCCCAGTCATCTAAACACACTACTGTACCTCTCTCCCCCTGTGAGGCCCCCAGTCATCTAAACACACTACTGTACCCCTCTCCCCATGTGAGGCCCCCAGTCATCTAAACACACTACTGTACCTCTCTCCCCCTGTGAGGCCCCCAGGTAAGCAGTCAAGTC